>NC_056747.1:778154726-778454726 GCF_019279795.1 Protopterus annectens
TAGCCTTCCCATACATGTTGAGCAGAGTACCTCACTGGCCCTCTTCAAGAGAAATCTTGATGAGTGGATGGAAAATAGAAAATTCACCCCAGGGATCACTCCAGTGGCTGTACTTAAGAAATGCACAAGGAACTAAGGTCGGGTGGCATGGTGCCAGGGTAATCCTCTGGGCTAGGCTTGTAAAGGATCCAGGGCCATTAGCCTAGTACACACCTATGAACCTATAAACCTATAATTGTTTAAACTGCAGATGTTTTTGTTTTATTTTTGAAGATTGTAAAATTATTGTTCTTAAAATGTTTTGTAACAGTTTGAAGCTATTCTCCATGGACCTCTGCTGAAAATGAGCTTCCACCCAGTCAGACTTTTCCAGTAATCAAATGTCAATAAATAAATAAATATAAATACATCAAATTACTAATCAGTTCTGAAAGTATAACCTGGCCTCAAGATATAACAGGAAATAGGCAGTGTTGCCTTGAGTTTGAGCTTCTAACATCCACATCCAGACTAGGGCTACACACTGAAGACTTACTAAGCTAAGTCTTTGACCTAGCACCCCCCCAGGCCCCTTTCTCAACATTATGTGAACTTCACTGACTTGCAATATCCCTAACCCTATGTATCATACCTTTTAACCAAGTTAATGGGTGCACTCATTCATTTCTGGGAAGGGTGGTGGAATTCCACAATTCCCCACTGCTTTTTTTCCTGGCAAGGCAGTTCTGTCCCTTCAACATATTATTATGATAGGGGATTTATATTATATAGACGACCAATTAAAATCTCGAATTACTTTTCATCGACCTGTATATGTCGAAGCTACACATCGTCGAACAGCCAAATCATCGATTTCTTTCTAAGGGAAAGAAATCGGTAGCCCAACCACGAACACCACATGACAACAAACACTATAAAAGTGGGGGTCTTCACCCCCCCAACTAAATATACTAACACCAAGATCACACTATAGTTGGGAAGAGGGTGGATTTAAAAGTGCAGCCAACCGATTTCTTTCCCTTAGAAAGAAATTGATGACTTGGCCTTTTGACGATGTACAGCTTCGACATATATGGGTCAATGAAAGGTAAGTCAAGATTTTAATTGTTAATCTGTATGATATAGACCCATGAAAGGTTCCACCAATTATTGCGGCACTCCTGTTCACTAACCAGTCAAAGTTATAAAATCTCAACAATGGCAATTGGCTAAGTGGCCTGGTTTGGAGGTAGATGCAATAGTTTGACAGCTTACAGTGCCAATAATATCCCTTTCTCAAATAATAATGAACTCATCAAAAAGCATTTGAGGTGTACTTACAAGTATACTTATCAGACAATCATGTAACTTAGATCCATGAGGACTTTCCGTTACTCCTGTTTCTCTATTAAAAATTCTACAACAGTATATCCTTGTCAACAGTACATGCACACACTTTTGTCCTTCATTCTTAACTTCACCCCTATTCCTGTCACTTTCTACACCTCTAATTTCCTCATCATTCTAACACGTAATGTATTATAAGTATTCTCTGCTCAAGCCTCCCCAACCTCCTGTGCATGTAAGGTCTTAAACTCCAGTACCTTTCCTATCCACTTCACTGCTGTATTTAACAATGCTGATATCTCAGCCTTTTGTTAGCAGCAAATTCCTTTGTACAATACTTACTTGGTTAAGTCCAAATTTGGTTCATTTTGAATAGTTTACAGAACAGCTCATGCTACTGTTGCTTCTGTTCAAGGATTGCTTATTGTTTCTTGCAGTCTGACTGCAAGCTACACACACAGCTCATGCCAGCATGCTCATATCCAGCTGAGTGATGAGGCACGTTTGCAAAGTTTTTTAAACCTGTGTCGTCTATCATTTGCAAGCTGTGAAGTTCTCGCAGCTGCCATTCTAAATATTCTGATGCCTATCCTATCTTTTTAAATATTTCCTCCTAGTCCCTATTCTAAAAGTAAGTAAAGATCCCTGTCTCCTTGACAGCTGTTACTAATATTTCTTGCAAAGTTTTGATTACATTTATCCTCCTATAACCCAGCATTAATACATTTTGAACAGAGGGTTTGCACAGATTAGAACTGCATGGAGGAAATTTTAAAATGTAGCTCAGTGGATCAAGAAAGGCAAAAAAATGAACAGCCTGCCCTTGAGGAGGTCTCTCAGTAGATGCAGAAAAATTCTTTGATAATACATAGGAATGCATCCCACATAGCAACAGGTGAAAGCATTTGCTGTTTTAGGACTTGTTTGGTAGTTAGCAAGCCACACAACTACTTTTGGTAAACTGATATTTGTAAATCAACTATACAGTAAAAGTGTTTTCCTTTTTTTGTATATGTGTATACAAACTAGCCTTACAACATTTTTTTCTTTTACCTTATATATGTTATTTATTACAACGAGACTGGGTTATAGTGTATAATAAATATCTACTTATAAAAAGCATATAAAAGGTGAAGTGAGTCAGACCAAACCATAAATGGTGTGTGTGTGTGTGTGTGTGTGTGTGTGTGTGTGTGTGTGTGTGTGTGTGTGTGTGTGTGTGTGTGTGTGTGTGTGTGTGTATGTGTGTGTGTCTAGCTACTCTCTCTCTCCCTATTCCAACAGGAGACATATTTCACCTGCTACTATACACTGCACCCTCTATGATACTAATAAGGTTAATTTAATCGACATTTTAACAATGTATTATCTTTGTTTTAGTTTCACAATTTTTTATTGAACTCATTCAACCTGACTTATGCCACTAGAAACATTGTTGATAAATATCTTGTATTACACAATTCCTCCCCTAAAACGTGCACGCTGATTGGCCAGCCCAACCAGCGTGCCCGTTGTAAATCCCTCAATATACTAACGGAAAAAGGTCCGGTCGCCCGGACGTTTTCCGTTAGTATAAACACTAATCTCGCTATGTTAAGAGTTTAACATAGCGACACAGGTTTAAAAAAGCAACGGAGATCTCAGTTGCTTTTTTTAAAGCTGTCTCGCTATGTTAAACTCCTTTAACATAGTGACACAGTGTGTAAAAAGCAACAGAGATCTTGCGATCTCTGTTGCTTTTTTTTAAAGCTGTCTCGCTATATTAAATGGCTTTAACATAGCGAGACAGCTTTAAAATAAGCAACGGAGATATCCGTTGCTTATTTTAAAGCTGTCTCGCTATGTTAAACCCATTTAACATAGCGAGACAGTAAAAAAAAGCAACGGAGATCTTGCGTTCTCCGTTGCTTTTGCCCACAGTTCTGATGTACTGCGCAGGCGTGCAGTACATCAGAACTGCCGCAGAATACCAGACAGCTGCGGAAGGGCAGTAAAGAGGCATTATACAATGCCATTATTTAAGAAAAGTAATTATTTATTTTCTTAAATAATGTCATTATATAACAATAACCACTTCTGGGTGTGGGTAATGCTGGATTTACCCACGGTTGGCTTTGTTTGGTCCCTCGGGCTTCGCCCTCGGGACCAAACCACGCCAACTGTGGGTAAATCCAGCATTACCCACACCCAGGCGTGGGTTATTGCTATATTATGTACCATGTCAGTTTGCACATTGTCATGCCTGCCTTTGTTATACTTGGATTTTACTATTTATTAAATGTCATGCTAGCATTGTCCTGTTTGTATTATACTTAAATTCAACAGCGATATGCTTGCTTTTACTATTTATATATACAAGTGTTTGTATATACCCACAGTTGTGTGCGTGAGCACACACACACACACACACACACATAATTTGTTTTTATTTAAAATGATGAATGTGTGCTATAGTATATTAATACTTGTATTACTAGATGTTCAGCATTAGATCACTGTTGGAATAGCACAAAGCTATATGAGACATATCTTGCCAAGGTTAACGGATGTCTGACCAGTATACAAAAGCTTTTGTGCACCTTCCTTGTTCATCATACATCCATTGACACACGAGAGCATGCTGGTATAAATAGGATATACAGACACCAAAATTCAGAACTTTCTTGCTGTTGAAGAGTTCAGTCAGATGTCATATCTATGCTGCTTCTTCCGTGTTGGTGGTCACTTTGATTCTAGTCTTTCTGGGCAGAAAAGTACTGCTTAGAGGACCTTCTTTTACTTTTTCATACGTGTTTCAGACAAGGGAATTTTGTTTAAGGACACCCACATGGCATGTGTTTTCTGATTCGGTGAATCCCACAACATAAATGTTTGTGTGACATTTGACTGCCATTTACCACAAAATCCATCCACAATAGGCTGAATAGCCTCAAACATTTTCTGGAGAACCAGTGTCTCAAAGTGTTGGCCAAGGCATCCATGACTACTGACTCCTCTTTATCCATTGCTCCCCTTTAGTCAAAGAAGGGAGAAAGACGGTACTAAAGGGAGTCTTCCAGCTACCTCTTGTTTTCCAGACTGGGACTGACAAGCCTATTGTGACAGTCTTGGAACCCTCAGACCATCAGTCTGATCTTCCTGGCCCCACTTGTGATGCTTTGTGGGAAGCAGCTAAGGGTTAGGAGTCAGGCACTGATAGTTAGACAGCATGCTAGGTGTTCAACAAGAAGGGAGAAAACTTACTGTTATCTGAAGAGACAGATGATATAACTCTAGTCTTGGTAAGAGAAGCACTGGCAGGTTGTCTCATGGAGATCTGGATGCCTGACACATCCAAGGCTATTATGCTTAAGACACTTAGGAAAATTTTCTCAAAAAAATAAACATATTTTCTTACCTTCAGCTCCAACTAGCTAGAAGGGGGTCTCAAGAGGAATGATACCATTTTCCCCAGGGACTTTCTAGGGCTATTCAGTCTCTACAATCCTCTGTCCCAGATTCCTGTCATTCTAAGAGGAAATGGTCTCCTTCTTCTTATAAAAAGGAGCTGCTTTTTGAGTCAGAAAAAGAGAGGCTAGGTTATGACTCACAGAGCTCCCTCTCCTCTCCAGCCTCACAGTGCTTCTGCTCCTCTGCTGCCTCACAGTGCTTCTGCTCCTCTGCTGCCTTACAGTGCTCCTGCTCCTCTCCTGCCTGACAGCACTCCTGCTGCTCCTCTGCCTCACAGTGCTCCCACTCCTCCTCTGCCTCACAGAGCTCCCACTCCTCCCCTGCCTCACAGTACTGCCTCTCCTCCACTGCCTCACAGTGCTCCCTCTCCTCCCCTGCCTCACAGCACTCCCTCTCCTCCCCTGCCTCACAGTGCTCCCTCTCCTCCCCTGCCTCACAGCGCTCCCTCTCCTCCCCTGCCTCACAGTGTTCCCTCTCCTGTCCTGCCTCAGTGCTCCTGCTCCTCTCCACTGCTTTATGAGTTGGTGCCAGGCAAGTATATTTATTATGACTCACATGTTGAAGAGATTTCATGTTCTGGCACAATTCTGAAAATAAATATGAGGGAAGAAAGATTTCTGTGGCACAGAAGTGGCATTGTGACATTCTTAATGTTGATTTTCCCCAAACCTAAGACAGTACCACCAGTTCTCAGGGCTTCAGTGGATGCTTTAAATTCTGCCTGTACTGCCCCAAGTACTCAACCTCCTGTACTCAAGGAGCCTGAGAGGATATATAAAGTGCCTACATTTCATGAATATCTTTTCAGGAAATCAGTAGTTAACCCAGCTGTGACTTCAGTGGACAGGGACTGTACCTCTAAGCCCCTGACCTGTTCAGTTCCTGTCCGCAATGTAAAAAGACAGTAGAGCATTCAATAGATATGGGAAGAAGGTATATTCTTCTTCAACCCTTGACTTCAAAGCAATCAACTACCAGACCCATATGGCCAGGTACCACATTTCTATTTTTTTCAGATATGCAGCAAATTATTTCTAACCTGCCTGCTTTGAACTCAAAATCTTCCATGTTAATCCTGGTTTATTCTGCTTCACAGGTCATAAAACAATTTTGTTAAGTGTTCCTATGGTGCAGTAGATGCTGTGTCTCAGGTAGCTGCTACAAGATCTATAATGCACAGGCATGTCTGGCTTAGGTTACTGTGTCCCCACGAGGATGCTAAATCCCAGATTCCAAATGCTGCTAGGAGAATATGTGCTTTTTTAAAGTATGTCAACAGAGGTCCTTAAAAATCTAGAAGAAAGGGATTAAAACAACAATTTCTGTCACCAGTCCCTAAATATAACAAACACTCTTCATCCAGACATGAAAACCTTTCAAGAGAGGTCATCAAAAATCAGGTAGACAATAAGCTCCAAGAAAAAAAAAAGGAATGGTCCAAGGCTCTTCCCAGTTCAAAAAAAGCACATTACTGCCTAAGCACTCCCTCCCCTCCACATCCTGGCCATCCCCACAAAATAGAATGTAATCTGTTTATTTCCCTGCACTTCTGGAAATAAATAACAACCAATTATTGTATGTTGAGAATAATTTAAAAGGGCTACAAATGAAACTGGGTGTCTTTCCCCTCCAAAGTCAGGAATCCCCCTTTCACAAAGAAACCAGACACATTTGTTTCCTCAAATTCTGTAAAAAAATGTTATCTCAGGATATTATAGAATCCATTCCTCCTTGCCAGCAGGAAAAGAGTTTTACTTCAGAATTTTTCTTGTAATCAAGAAAGAAAGCACATAGAGGCCAGATCTGTATCTTTTCATTCTAAATTACTTTCTAGTCACCCCAAAGTTCAAGATATTAACTTGTCAGTCTTTTTTCCCCGTCTTCTTCCCTCCCATTCGTTTTAGTAACCCTATACCTTTAGTTTGCACATCACCATATTTCAATACATGAAAACACTTTTTGTTGTTGGGTTACATTTTCAGTTTAAAATCCTTATCTTTTGAACTTTCTACAGCTCCAAGAATATTAAAAAATGACTAGCTCCAGTAGTTGATTTCTGCAGACTTTGGGGAATCTACATTTACCTGGATAGGTCTCTCATCTTAACAGATTCCACTCAAGTCACTTAGGCATTTCTACTTTTACTCTATAAACCAGTTTTGAAAACT
The DNA here is from genome assembly GCF_019279795.1 of Protopterus annectens. Classification (NCBI taxonomy): domain Eukaryota; kingdom Metazoa; phylum Chordata; order Ceratodontiformes; family Protopteridae; genus Protopterus; species Protopterus annectens. Next base: position 778,161,671 of record NC_056747.1, read on the forward strand.
AAGTTTCATACTAAACTTAGAGAAATCTCCCATAGTTCCATCTCATTGGTTAACATTTTTATGATGCCTCCTGGACATCTCTCTCATGATGGCTAAACTCCCTCCGGAAAAAGTTTCCTTTTACCACCTACAGTTCTTAGACTTGGTTCACTAGTCCATTTCCTGAGCAAGACAGTTGCTCAGAATTGTAGGCTACTTGGCATCAGCTATTCTTATGGTCCATTTAGCCAGACTTCACACGAGGAAGATTCAGTGGTTCCTTAAATCTATTTGATCTCAAAATCAACACCATCTGCCTTTTCCTGTTCCAGTTCTGAGCTTCATCAATAAGGAACTCATATGGTGGGCAAATCAGATTCAACAAAGTCCAGGTCTTCCTTTTCACCCTTCCATTCCAAGTCAGTCTGTAACAACAAATACTTCAGACATTGCCTGGGAAGTGATTTTCAAAGGGATCAAAGTTCATGAGATTTGGAATCCCACTTAAGGAAAAAAAAGACATCAACCTCAATGAAATTATGGTCTTAATAAAGTTATTAAAAACCTTAACTCAGTTGTGGACTTCAGGGCAACACCACAGTGATGTGGTATATAAATAGGGTAAACAAGTCGGTAACCATTTGAAATGCCGGGACCTGTTAGAGTGAGTCCCAAAACACAGAGACTGAATGGCTAAAAGTTTGAACTTGTATATACTAAGTCCAATATGCCATTCTTAGAATATTCCCTTTTCTCTGATCTCTGAGTTGGGATATTTAAGTTTGGAGAGTGTGTGGGGGTTCCCCACATATAGGGGGGTGCAGGGGGCACTACCCTGCAAAAAGAAGTTTTAAGGAGAAGAGTGATTTTCAAAATTCACTCCTACTATTTTTTCAAGCTTTTTTGGGGCTTTTCAATATTCGGAATTTCGAGTGCCAGCATTTCAGTAGGCAGCCAGCCAGGTCCTACCCTCTATGCAGACTAGCCATTATTATCTGGGAAGTGGTGAGTCAGCACAATATCTCCCTTCAAGAAACCTACATCTAATCAAAGGAGAATGCTGAGCAGATATAGGACAAACCATGATGAATGGATGCTATACCCAGAGCTCTACTGAACATTGACCACTGATGGAGAATTCCCCCAGTAATTCTGTTTGCCTTCTTTCATAACAGACAGTTACAGAAGTTCTGTACAAGGATTCCTTGCAAACAGGCCTGGGAAATGGATGTTTTTTTCTCTCCTATGGATGAGAATATTTATATATGCATTACCCCCCTTTCCCCTGATTACCAGAGTCTTACTAAAGATCAAGAAGGGCTCTCACAACATGCCACCAGTAGTTCCCTTTTTGACCAAGACAACATTGGTTCTCTCATCTCATGTACCTGGTTAGGGACAATTACCAAAACTTTCATTATGGTATGGATTTACTCATACAGGATAAGGGATCTCTCATCCACCATAACACTTTGAACCTATACCTCATTATTTGGATGATAGCTTTTTGATGTTATTCAGGTATCTATCTATAGAAGATATGCAACAAATGTTAAAGGAGGTTAGAAAACCTGCTACCAGAAAATCATATTTGGCCAAATGGAAGATATTTTCTACTTGGTGCTATAACAAAGAACAGGACCCAACTCAGACAGGGACTCAGCTGGTACTCTAGTACCTATGTGAATTGCTCAAATCTGGCCTGTCTTGCACAGTAAGGTACACATTTTGGTTATTTCAGCTTGTATGCTATTAGCTTCTCCTTTTCTGATTTATTCCAAGTCACACAATTTTTGAAAGGGGTTTTACATATTAGACCACATAGAAAGCATGTGGATCACCCTGGGATGTTAATTTTGTATTAGAAAAGCCAGCTTTGCTTCACATCTGTATCTAGCTCTTCCCTAACATTCCCTACTCAGAAGACAGTTTTGCTTCATGATTTGACTCCAGCTAGATGAGTATCATGAGTTGAAAACAGTCATGGTCTCAGACCTTTTTTAGCCTTTCATAAAGATAGGGTGACTCTTACAACTAATCCCCCTTTTATCCCCAAAGTAGTTTCTGAGTTTATCTTAAATCATCCTGTTCACCTATCTTTTTTTCTTTCCCCAGCCTAAGAACAGAGGGGAAATAATTCTGCATTCCCTGGATGTCCACAGACAACTCAGATACTACATGAGCAAGACAAAAGATTTTCAAATTGTCAGACCAGCTCTTTATTTCCTTTGAAGATAAGAAAAAAGGGCAATCAACTTCCAGTCAAACCATATCCAGCTGATTATCTCAAGCTGTTCAGATTTGCTGTTCTCACCTTCTTACCATGGAAAAAGCTCCTCCCCAGAATGTCAGGGTGCACTCTACTAGAACTGTGGCTATGTTTGTTTGTACCTATGATTGTACCTATCCTGTACTTTCTCACCTCAGAACTGTTTTCTGCCACACTGATAACTTTCTGCTGACTTTTTTCCTCCTTCTTGGCTCTACCCGCTCCATTCGCCCTATGGGCTCACTCTGCTCCCCTACCCTACCCCCAAATCCCACCCACCCCAGTGCATCTACATTTATCTTATATTTTTCCACACCTACAAATCCATTATCCAATAAATACACCTCCCTCCATCTCCCCCCTCTTTCCATCATCCAGTAACAACACTTCCCTCTATTCTCCTCCTCATTGTCCCTCCTTCCTCCATCTCCCCTCCTCTTCCCATCATCCAGTAACAACACTTCCCTCTATTCTCCTCCTCATTGCCCCTCCTCCTCACACCTACATCATTTAATCTAAACACTCTATATCACGCCATCTGTTCAACTTCACACCCCCCCTTTTGTTTTTCTTTCTTACACTCTAACTCAAGTCTTATCTATTTCACTCCTCACAGCCATTCCTCTCTTACTTTTTATGTTTATAATACCAAATCCCAACATGCCCTTCTTAATCATCTCAACTCTCCGAGTCCATATCTGCCTCTTACTTCTAATCCCACTGTGTTATGCCACCTCATATTCCTCCAATCATCCTCCAGTTTTAACTACCTCTCAAACCTGTACACAAACCCTTCTGCACCCACTGTCTAATTCTTACTTCTACCTTATCTCACCCTCCCTACTTCAACCTAATCCTCTGCACCTATTCTTTCCAAAAATCTTCCAAACTACATCTAAGTTACCTACCCATAAGCCCATCCTAGACCAACCCAAATTCTTAAAACACAAATCCAAACTTGCAAAAATTACTTTTTTCAGCAACCTATTTTTTGCTGGAGACATCCATCCCAACCCTGGACCTCATCCACTCATAATCAACAACAACCCTCCTCCTCCCTCTTCTACTCCTTCCCCCTACAATACTCTTAAATTCTTCACAATTAATGCCCAGAGTCTCAATAATAAAATACACCAATTCCAAACATGGCTAAGCCACAACCAAGCTGACATCATAACCATCTCCAAAACCTGGCTCAAACCCCGCATCTCTGATTCTGAAATCCTGCCCCTGGATTTCACACTTTCAGCTGTGACCGCTTAAATAGAAAAGGTGGTGATACAGCTTTAATATACTCTAATTTTTTCACCTTTATTCCCCTTCCAAATCCTATTCCCCAATTCCCCAACACAGAATTAACAGCCGGTCTACTAAAAATAAATAATCACAAATGCATCTGTGTCATTGCCTTATACATCTCACCCGGTAACAACACCATTATCCTTGAAGATATACTCCTATGGGCCTCAACAGAAATACACTATGAAACTTACATACTAGGCGATGTAAACATCGACTGGAATAAAATCAACAGCCCCTTACCTTCCCTATCCATTAACCTCTATAATTTTACTCAAGTAATCCCCTCCATTACCAGACCCAATAAAACAAATCCCCCAGGATCCATTCTTGACTGGATCTTAGTCAACCATCCTAACAAAATCACCAATTCTGGCACGATCGCTGACACTATCAGTGACCACCTCCCAGCTTTATTTACCGGGAAACCACCTCTACCCCTCATCAGCATCAATACATTTTTACACGCAACTTCAGCAAATTTGATCCCAAATCTTTCTCCAATATTTTCAAACAAATGAATTGGAACATTCTCAAAACCCTCCCACTTGACAAAGCCATAGACTACTTCAATACTACCTTCCTAGACACTCTAAACTCACTAGCCCCACTAAAACACAAAAGATTAAAAACTATTACAGCTCCCTGGCTATCTAAAGAAACAAAACAAACTATGCATCAAACAGATAAATTCTGGAAGCTTTTGCAAAAAAATAAACTGCCTGAAACCCATCTCAAGTAAATCACCAATGACAAAAAATCTTATTATATAAAGCTCCAGTCCAGCCATACCAAAACCCCAAAGCAGTTCTGGAACTCTATAAACTCACTTCTTAACCCAGGCTCCAAAAATAACCCCTGCCCTGACCCAAGTAAATCCGACCTCGAATTAGCATCACAATTTAACTCATTTTTCATAGACTCTATATCTAACCTGACGAAGACTTTTCCCAACAATAACTCTTACCACTAACTTCCTAGTTCTAATTTCCCCAATAACTCTCCTCCTACGTTCGTGCTCAAACCTGGCCCACTACACTCATAAAAAGACTCCTATGCAAACTCAAACCCTGCTCCAATACACCCGATAACATTCCCTCTTCCTTCCTTCAATCGACTGCTGATGGAATAGCATTCCCAATTAGCATCCCTATCAATAGATCCATAAAGGAATCCTAAATCCCCAAACATTGGCATTCCACCTTTATTCTACCTCTCCACAAGGGAGGCAAAAACATAGACATCTCAAATTTCTGCCCCATTGCACTACCTATCTCCAAAATACTGGAAAAATGTATTCATCTCCAACTCATGCCTTTTCTTACCCAAAACCAACTCCTTACCCATACCCAACATGGCTTCCACCCTGGGCATAGCACTATGACCGCATTACTTTCCTTCCTAGAAACTGTCAATCAAGCCCGAGACTCCGGACACTTAGTATCTACAGTACTCCTAGATCTCTCTAAACTTTCGATACTGTTTCCCACAAGCACCTTCTCTGTCATCTCCCAAACCTTAATCGCTCCCAAAACACTCTAGCATGGTTCTCTAGTTACCTGTCTGATAGGACTCAGGCTGTCAAATGGAATAAAGCCACCTCTCCTTTCTTAGCAACCCCAACTGGTGTCCCTCAGGGCTCTATCCTCGGACCTATGCTATTTAACATCTTTATCAATAATTTCCACTCCGCTATTCCTAATGCAAAAGTCATTCAATATGCTGATGACTCAACCTTAGTCTGCTCTGCTTCTACCCTCCCCAAACTGCTAACTAAAACCCAAATTGCCTTCTCAACTACTGAGACCTGGATGCACCAAAATCACCTCTCTCTCAATGCAAACAAATCTAAAATAATTATATTCCCTCCCTCAAAATTTTTCTCATACGACAAAAATTCCTTTCAAGTTCTCAGCCTAACCAACTCCCCCATTGAAGTGGTCCCTTTCGCCAAACTCCCAGGTGTTACAATAGATGAACACCTCAGGTTCGACATCCATATTCAACAAAACATAAAGAAAACCCACCAAAAGTTAATGATGCTATATAGGAAGAATAGCTTCCTCTCCTCCTCCACTAGGCATACCCTGGCCACTACTTACCTTCTGCCTTCCCTATTGTACAGAGCCCCTCTACTAACAAACCTGACATCTTCCATCACCTCTAAACTTGAAATCTGTTACAATAAAATCTCCAGATTTGCCACCAAAGCCAACAATTCTACCCATCACTGCCTCTCCCTCCAATCTCTGAACTGGCTAGAACTCCCAAACCACCTAGACTACCTCCAACTTACCACTGCACACAGACTCCTATTCTACCCAACAAAATGCCCAGCTCTGACAAACATCCTTCCACCCTACACCCCTAATAGGTTCATAGGTTCATAGGTAGGTACTAGGCTATTGGCCCTAGGGCCTATATAAGCCTAGCCAAATGTACCCTGGCTTTCGCCACCCAAGAAAATTATTTTCCTGTGCCACTGAGAACCCGGGACCTCTCGCACCCAAAGCGAGAATCATACACTAGACCAACAAGATCAGAAAACCAAAACTTAATAATGATCCATAAACCTAAAAGACCTGCCAGCCAACTTCTTCTTTCTTACTCCCTAGGTAGGAAATGGAATTCTCTCCCTTCAACACTAAGAACCCTGCCTAACAGAGAGAACTTTAAATCATAGCTATTCACCTACCTGTCCTCCAAACGGAAATGTATGTGCTTTCACCCTACCTAATTTCTTTGTTAAGCTCTTGGCCGCAGCAGATTTTCCCCCTGCATTCCTAAACAATATAACTTACTATACCCATTAAAAGCTAATTCCTAAAGACATAAACTATGTAAATATTTTAAATAGCCTCTTACTCTATATGCATGACTGTATGTTAAATGACTCTGTACAAGGAACGTTTTTCCACAATGATCTAAATTGTTTATGCTTTGCTTTGAATTAATATATTTGTAACTTGTTCTTAATTGTTACTGTTTTTAAACTTTAATCTGTATTATTTGTCATGGAGCTTTTCTCCCTGGGCCTCCGCTGAAAATGGGCTCTCTGAGCCCAGTGGACTTCCCCAGTAATCAAAGTGGAAATAAAATAAAATAAATAAATAAAATTGTCTTGGGCTTTTTGGAAAGGGTAGATATTAGAACTATTCTAGAGTTGGAAACTTGCTCCCCAGTGGCACACTTTCACTACACTCTACAAAATATATTCCTTTCCTAGATCCAGAACATGATTAACTAGGTCTATTCTGCAGGGTCTTCTGGACACAGGTCCTGCATCCTCCAACCTTTTTGTCTGAGCTTCGGCAATCATCCCATATATCATTTTGCTTCTGCCACACTGATCTAAAGATGAACATAGTTCAATTGTGTAACTGAACTGACCATGACAATAGATGTTGGAATAGATCACTGTTACAGCAGTAACACCTTTCCTCCATCCTCATATATGTATATATCTATATATTTTCTTGTCTGTTTACCACTGGCCAGGGTGGGGTCTCAGAAACATTTGCCCCTTTTGTTTCTAGCTTAAGCTGACTTTCTTGGACATATCAAGACATATCTTTTGGTTGCAGCCTCCATTTTTTGAAGCAAAAGAATAAACTCTGAATTTTGGCACATGTATGTCCTAGTTATACCAACATGCTTTTGCTCTTCAGTAGACATACTGTGCCTGACAAAGGTGCCTAAAAGGTTTTTGTATACCAGCCTGACATGCAATATACTTGACAGGATATGTCCGCTATAGCTTTATTCTACTACAATAATGATGATTTGAACTTCTATTCTTACAGTAAGTTTACTTACAACTGTACTTTTGCCCTATAAGAAGTTGATATGGTGCATCATGGTATCACATAAAAGCTTACACTTACATAATGCTGGGAAATTTCTCAGTGCTGTCTGGTGCAAACTACCATCAGTTTAAAGACATTAATTCTTCTTTAGTGATAAATATATTTATGCATGTTTATGTAAATATCTCAGGCAGTGTCACACATAGTAGCATTATGGAGCAACATTTCACAAGACAATTCAACAAAGAGTTCAGGAATGTCTGCAGTCCCAAATGGGGAAGTCAAGAAGTGCGAAAATGTGACAGTTAAGAATGTCTGCCATATTAATATTTGTATTAATAATTTTGTGTGGGGGGGTTATAAGGTACTTCATGGTATCAAATGAAAGCTTACATAATGCATGGAAACATCTGGTTGCTACCTGCTGTCTAACTAGCATGCCTCTGAAGATAATTATATTTGTTTAGCAAGAAATACAATATTAATGTAGATTTTCCTCATTCTTCTATACATGTCCAAGTCAGTGCCCACATAGTAGCATGGTGTAACAGCAGTTTATAGGACAACTCAGCACACAGGTTAGGAGTGTCTGCTGACACAAATACAGTGGTCAGTATCCAAGAGTATGATTATTTTTATGCCAAATTATGAATATAAGCCATATTAATACTTCTGTTAATAACATGACCAAAATAGAGTTTATATTGTGCTTCATAATTTCAAATGAAAGTTTACATAATGTGGCAAAAGTTTTCACTGATACCTGTTGTTCCCCTTGTACCATTTTGCAGATTTCTGCTTTACTAATAAATGTACATATATACATAAATCTCATATATTTGTAAATAGCTCAGGGATTTTGTACCCAAACACTTTGTAGAACAGCATTTTTACATGCCCAGTCACCACAGAGGTCAGAGTGGCTCCTCAGACAAATGGTGCATGTGTTGCCTGAGAAAATATGAGATCAGATGTTGTCTTTTCTGTCTGATTCAACAGTTAGGTTATCGGACCCAATCAGATCTGACCTGGGCACTTTTTCTCAAGAATTTGAATCCAGGGCTCTGACTCCTCCCTACCCATAATTCTTTATGGTCCCTAGAATATTTTAGATCTTGTTTGCTGCTTGATTAATCAAGATGTGATTTGTGGTCTCTGTGTCAGTGGTTTAGAAAAGTTTTTTTTTCCCTATTCACTTGTTGAGATTTTTCTTCCAAATACTTAATTTTTCTCCTGCTATCCCCATTGAATTCAGTATTTAATATTCTGACCCAATCTTTTCTCTCCTGTTTGCTCTTCCCATCTTCCCTACCAGAAAAAGTTTGTCTTCCATCTTTAGAATATTACTTATTGTTCCTGTTCTTAAAGTTGCAAGTGTTTTTGTTTCTTGAAGATTGTTTGCTTTTCTTGTGTTTGCTGTTATGACTATTTTGTTAACATGTTTGACAACTCTCCTGAATTTAAAAATGTATGGCTTGTTGGCACAAAATTCTGCCCCAAGACCCTCATTCTCTCTGGTTTTACTATTTAGGCATAGACCACCTGCGCATCTTTCTGGGCCAGGGTGTAGAGACAAGTTAGTACTTAAGGGACTCCTCCCTGCTCAAGTGGGACATTCACTGCCTTCTGCTTCACAAACCTCCACCCCTTCCTCAAAGAACTCTGATAAGTTGAAAACTGTCAAGGATAAGGAGAAGAAAAATGAAAAAAAATGAGACGTACGGAAAAAGAATGGGAACAAGAAAAGCTTGAGGAAAGTAGAGAAAAAGGTCTCCAAAGCTGTTAGGCCAGTCCGGCCCAGTGCCAATGAATCAGATATGTATGTATTTGTCTGCCAAGGAGGTCCTTCTTATCTGTTCTCTGTCTCCACCCTGTTGTTTATTCATAGATCCAGCTAGCCCTAGGCTCCACTCTTCCTTTCTGCAGGAAAAAACCCTAATATTCACCTCAGCCACCATCTGCAGCATCATTCAGGTCCTTCCAGTCATTGAGGAGTCTTTCAAACACCAACAGTGACAGGATGATGAAGACGTTCCTGTGGACCCAGATTCAACTGGGGGTTCTCCCAGCACCTATCCCTCTGGTGGCACTGGGCATGGTCCCTACTACTCTGCCATTAGTCTGTCCTGTGCTGGATCCACTTTTGTATTCAATACCTTTGGCTACACGTTACTTCCACAGAATACCTGCACTGGAGTCGACAGTATTACTGACTTTGACTCTGACTGTTTCCTTCAGTCTTTTTCTCTAATTCTGTCAAATCAGGATGTGCCTTGGAGCCAAAGTGTCAGAGCTGTAGCTTGGGAGTTGCGGTCAAATCTGAAGTCTTTGGGACCTGGAGTCAGGACGCTCCATCTCTGTCTTCTTTGGGTGAGGGAGGTACAGCTTCAGCTCAGTATTGGCTTTGACTTTTGAGGCTTTTAAGAGGACCCTCTGCAGATCCAGAGTAGAGGTACATCCCCACTCTGTCCCATCCAAACCTCCTATGGATTCTTATTCCATGTCTGCTCATGTCTGACAGGCACAGTTAGCCTCACTCAGCATCAGGGGCTCTCACTTAGTGAGCTCCCCTTCTACTTCCATACCTTCTCAAGAAGGCCCTATGGGGATGGTCCCTAAAAATAGGCCTGCAAGAAAAGGTACTTAGACTCACCTTCATAGTCTGTCATGGAAGATACCAATTTTGATGCAAGGGAGGGTTCCCCATGATCATTTCTGGAAGACATCTCCTTTGGAAATATTCTGGAACTGATGAAGCAATGAGGTGGTTGGTCCAACAAAGCCCCCACCCCAGAGGAATTGGTGTTCCTTGAGGCATTTAGGTCTGGCTCATCTACCTTCTGGGTGGTCCTACCTGCTGATGACCAGATGGTCTTTCAGCAGACATGTAAGGAACTTGATGTGTTGGAGCCAATCCCATATAAACCAGATAACATTTTGGTTGCCCCTAGAAACAAGTTCCACTAGGGCAAGGGTCCTCCAGTAAGTGCATGGTTGTTGAGACAGCCACCATAAAGTATTTCTCATCTGTTCATCCCCCCTAATCAAGAATCTAGGGCACTGGACAGATTTGGGAAATAGACATATGCTTTAGTGATGCTTGCACACAGATTGCTGAGATACTTGACTTGCATTGTTTTCCAGAAGGACTTGACCTATGAACAATCAAAATCCCCCTTGGGTAATCTGCCTGAGAACATCAGAAGTAAGTCACAGCCATCTTCCCTTCAATTACTGACCAATGTGTACATGCATCTGCTTTCTAATGCAGCTGATGACATATCAAGTGCAGCAGGTACTGACATTGCTATTCATTTGCACACCTGGACGCACCTATGTAATTTTGCAGAAGGCTTCAGCATGTTCTTTATCAATGCTCACTATTTTGGATCAATATTCTTTGGAACAAAGGTTAAAGAAATGCTTACCAGACGTGAACAGGAGGGCAAGAAAGTGCCTGAAGTTGACATTCATTTTTCCACAATGCAAAGGACTTTTTCTGTAACAAAAAGGATGGAAAGAAGTTGCAGTTTTGAAAGTGACAGGGTTTTGTCCAGAACACCTCTGTTGACAGAACCACCCTCCCAAAGGCAGGGGGTCATAATTTTAACAGACATCACCCCAGGGGCAGAGGCGGACTACAAAATTAGGGGTTCCTAAGTCTCTTCACTAAGAAACTCTTCAGCTGTCTTGAATGGTTGCCTGACTGCTGCACTCTGGGGGCAGTTGGGGGAGGTTTTTATACCTGCGCCCTCAAGCCTGCTGGGCCATCACTCAAGATTCTTGGATGCAGACAATAATTGCTAGAGGCTATATTATTCCTTTAGTTTCCTCAGAAGTTAAAAAGGATTACTGAATTTCTACCCAGTCAGATGCAACTGGCAACAGCAGAGGTTGCAAAACTGTAGAAAAATAATCCATCCAGGAGGTCCCACCAGACCAACAAGGATCTAGAGTCTGTTCAAGGTTATTTTTGGTTCCAAAATAAACGAAAAACAAAACAGGAGACCTCAGACCCATTCTGGACCTAAGCTACCCCAACCAGTTTGTAAAACAGATGATGTTCTGGAGAGTCTTGGTTCAGTCCATTCTACCTCTTCTGAGGAAGGAAGACTGCTGTTGCCAGTTGCATTTGACTGGGTAGAAATTCAGTAATCCTTTTTATCTTCTGTGGAGGGGAAACAAAAGGAATAGTATAGCCTCTGGCAATTACTATCTGCATCCCAGAATCTTGAGTGATGGCCCAGCAGGCTTGAGGGTGTAGGGATAACCCCCCCCCCCCGACTGCTTCCAGAGTGCAGCAGTCAGGCAATCATTCAAGACAGTTGAAGGGTTTCTTGGTGAAGAGTGTGAGATTCAAACTTCTGTATTCAGCTATCTTCAGACTATTCTTTCCTGGAGGGACAAAATCATTTTTGATGCAGAACATGCTAAGGAGAAAATACAAATGTTTGTAGAACAAAAAGTGAGCTGTGAAATAGAAGGATATTTTGCTTCTTGTTCTTCTGGTAATAAAGACTACAGAGAGACTGTGCCAGTGAAACCTTTTCCAGTATTTCATCAGAAAATGTTTGAGAGGCAGAAAAAGCATAAGAGTTAACCTGAAAAACCAAGACTACATTGGAAAGGAAGCAGAGACTGAACTTGGGAGATGGAGATAAACAAGAATAAAACCAGCAACTTGGAAACTGACAAATGATTGTGGGATTATAAAGCATTAATTATATTTGTGAAACATGACAGAACAAGAAAACTTAGAAATATTGGACTTTTTGAATTTATTAAACTTGCAGGGGGCTCTAAATCCTATGCCCTACTTCATGTCATTAATGTTTGGAGGAACACTTAGGAGACAGGAAGAGTAAGGAAAAAAAGTTAACTGTAAGTAAAACAAACTTGTTCTTAATAGTAATATTTGTATAGTGCATGATAGCTGCATGCTACTATATAAAGTAAAGTTTTCTCAGTTATTTTCAAGTGTAATAGGAATACTAAAGTAAACAGGCGCCCCTGTTTTTTGTTGTTGTTTTTTACTTCTTTTTCTCCTTGTTCAGTTTTAAAAAATGTAGGCACTGCAATGTAAAAAAAAGTCTTTTCAAAAGAGTATGATATAAGAAAAAATGACATGTGCTTTTTCTCATTCTTACATAGGCGAATGACCCAGTTAAGGTTGTTGGCTTTATCTATTAACAAGTTTTAAGAGAGGGCAAATAAAACACAGCACTGAATATAATAAAGCTCTCCTCTAGCAAATATATAAATACTTAGAGAAGCAACGCTATATCTGATTCTCATGTCTCCATGGAGATAATCTAATAAAGAGCAATAAAAACAGAATACTTCTTTCTTTAATGGCTTTCTTTCAATGGCTAGATGATAATGTTTTCTGAAAGCATTCAATTGTTTTCTCATTCTTGGACAGCAGTAAAGATAAGACAAAATCAGACAGTACTTAATAGAAGCACAGGCTGCACCATGCATATTAGCATGGATAACCTATCTTTTAGGTTAATCCAAGTCTTTGAGTGTGGCTGTCAGTTTGGCATGGAAGGTAATACTTCAATATTTGAAGATGTACATAGTTTTGTGTGTTAATGTTAAGTTAATAGGTTTTTAGGGTGTATCAAGGGTGTAAGATGTGACATAGGGTCAAATGTATATGACAAGAAACAACTGTCTAAAAGGTCAACCTGCCAAACCTTAGCAGATACTTAACAAAAACCTGTTACAAATAAAAGATGGGAATAATAATTTTATAACATAATGAGCCTTTCAATATTATCTTTAAATGTTAATGGTCTCATAGATATATACCAAAAGAAAGAGTAGTGAACTTTATTAAAGCTACAGAGTGCAAATAGTTATGCTACAGGAAGAAACATTTGGAAAGAAGTGAACGTGTGAATTTGATAAAAAATGGTGTCTCAGGATGGTTATTCATTTTAATACCTGCGACAAAAGAAAAAAAAGAGTACTTATATTAATTGCAAGAGGAGCTCCAATAGTGATAGAAGAGGAAAAAAATGATTGTAGATATGTAGTACTAAATGGCTACTGGCAAGGGAGGAGGATTACCAAAACTGCTACAATGGAGCTTAAAAACATTCTGGGAGACATAATCAGTTTCTAGCAGGGAATATTATTTATAGGTGGGACTGTAATTTGATTTGCTGCAAGAAAGATGTGTCTGGGGGCCAAGAAGGGAAAATATAATAAAGGAGAGTAGATGTTTGAAGTAATTTATAAAAATATTTGGTATGCAAAATGTGAATTCAGTGGTAGAAGTTCAGAGTGAATTTACATATTATTCTCCTAGATACAAAAAAATGTGCTAGGCTAGACAGAACTTACATTTCACAGTACCATTTGCATTTAATTGAAAGTGTTGATAAATATCCAATAACTATTTCAGATCACATGCCGCCAATAATAACTAAAATAAAAATTAAAGGTTAAGAAATAAAAATGAGACACTGATGCTTTCCTACCTATCTGTTGATGAGAGGAATTTAAGGAATGGGTAGAGGAAATTATTTGGGAGTTATTAGAGAAGACAGAAATTTCTTCTGAAAATAAGCTAGGGAGTGGGATAAAATTAAAGTGGAGTTTAAAAATTGGGTGGAAATGAAAGAAAGAGAGATATGGTTAAGAAGCAGCAAGAATTATTCAGAGGGACTGACAAATGTTAGAATATTGCAAAATAGGGGGAAATCTCACAGAACAAGAACAGGATCAATTGCTGAGTGCTAAGCAGAAAATAAAGGATTACCTTGATAATATGCATGAGTTTAGAAAGATTGTTGTTAAGCAATTGTTTTTGGATAATAATGCCAGAGCACATACATTTTTAGTGCAATGACTCAGGCAACAGAAAGTAGAAAGGGCTGTCACCAAGCGTAGGGACCCTATAACAAGAAAGATAACAGGAGGTCCTGTGGAATTATTAGAAATATTTCAGAAATGTTATGAAAGGCTCTATAAAGCAAATAAATAAGAAGATAAAGAAAAGGTGCAAATGGAAATGTTTATAAAAGAATTAAAAATATCAAGGTTACAGGTAGATGAGACTCAATTACTAATAGTTAGGATAGGAGGAGATGAGATAAAAATAGTGATGTATAACCAATCAGTAGGAAGGTTCCCAGGAATGGATGGCATTCCTATAGAAATTTGGAAGCTAGGAGAGAAAATCTGATAAAGATCTGGAAGGTTTTGTTCAAACAGTATTTTAAAAGGAGAAGCAACAACTTTCTGGAAGAAAGAAGTGGTGGTTGTAATACCTAAAGATGGCAAAGACCCATCAGGTCCAGCTCCATACATGACCATTTCAGTTCTAAACCATGATTATAAAGTGTTATGTCTATAATGGCTAAAAGAATGGCAAAGGTGATGCCAAAATTGATTGCTATGGATTAATGTGTTTTTGTGGAGGGGAGGCAAACATTTGACAACATTAACAGAACATTGAGAATTCAAAGGGAAGCTGAATTTAAGAAATACCACTGTTGTTGGTGGGTCTTGATAGAGAGAGAGAAAGCATCTGACAGAGTAAACTGTGAGTTTATGAGCAGAGCAATGGAGGCATTTGCATTCCTTCATAAAATTATAACATTGATTAGGAGGATATATGAGGGATTGATGGTGAAATTTAAAGTGGGTGGGTTTCTCTCTGAGAATTTCTGTTTGAGCAGAGGAACCAGGCAGAGGTATTCTCATTCCCCCTTATTTGCACTATATTTAGAACCACTGGCAAAGAAAATAAGAGACTCAGAAATTCAAGCAACATTTTACATGAGAGTCCTGCAGTGAACACTTTCAGCATGATGGTCCTTGAAGTTTCAAGCCCTTCATGCCCCAATACATCTCACACCAATATACAGGAATTGTATGTGTTGGTGGCTGACCTCACTGATAGTATCATGGAGTGGACCATTCATCTTACCACTACTTACAGCCACTGTGACCATGGACACTTCCCTTCTGGGGTGGGGGGTGCAATCTAAAGGGAAGATGACAGAGGTCAGTCTTCACAAAAGTGTCTTCAATTTGAGGATAGTCCTGCTAGAGTTGCAGGCATTTTAGGACTCCCTTTCTGAGGTTGTGATATCCATTCAGATGGACAATATGTCGGTGGTCTGGCATATCAAAAAGGAGGAACACATTCATACCCACTGTGTTGAGAGTTGAGTTGAGTTGAGAGTGTGGCATTGTTCAATATCTTCCCGATGCTTTCTGGTCAGAATGTACACAGTGCTCTATTGGAGTAGTTGAACAGATATATTCTTCTGCTTTTTGAGTGATCCCTCAATTAATCAATTGCAAAATTGATTTTCAGTTACTAGGGCCAACCTTGCTGTGAAATTTATTTCCAACCTAAACAACAAATGCAGCAGTTACTTTGCCCTAACTTCTCTGATGGGACAGTCACTGATGAACCATCTGATTCACAACTGGTCCCTGGGTCTCCTTTATGCCTTTCCATCCTTCCCACTAATAACCACATTTCTCCCAAAAGCCACAAGGTGCAAGGCAAAAGTTATTTTCATTGTGCCCTTTTGTCCCTGGCAAGTTTAGTTCCCCTTTCTATGGCCACATCTGAAATACCCTCCATGGATGCTGGATCCATGTTCAAACCTCCTGTTTCATCCATCCAGTCAGCCTCACTGAGACATTAAAACCCTGAAACTGAAGGATGGTCTCTTCAATTTTAATGGCTGCCAGAAATGCCAGGCTGACTTTTCTGGTCATTCATATTTTATAATGCTTGCAAAAATCAAACATTAGGAGGGTCTACTTTAGAAAATGAAAAAGATTCACCATATGTGTTTCTTCCAAAGGTTTGGATCTTTTTTCAGCTCTTCTGCCATCTATTTTAGATTTCTTAACAGAATTGTTTCAGAAAGGTGCTAGTTTTTCAGCCATCAAAGTTCAGTTAACAGCCATTTCACATTACCATGTGGACCAGAATCAAACTTCAGTTGCTTCCTTGAAAATTTCCAATGCTTTTTTGAAAGGCACTTTTCTCCTAAGATCTCCAATCAGGGAACCATTTCTTCCATGGGACATTTCCATCATGCTACAGGCATTAACTAGAGCTCCCTTTGAGCCCACATCTTCAGTGGACCTAAAATTCTTCATTTGGAAAACAATAATTTTCTTAGGAATCACTTCAGTCAGGAGGATTTCTGAGCTGCAAGCATTGTCTTGCAGATCTCTGCACCTTGTTTTTCACAAGGATGTGGTATCTTTGCAAACTAATCCTCAGTTCCTACTGAAGGTGGCCTCTGAAGTGAATTTTAATCAGTCAATCAATCCACCAGTGTTCTTCCCAATTTTTTCAAACAAGGGGAATATACTTTACATTTGATGGATGTTCATCATCAATTTAGGTTTTATTTACATTGCATGAAGGATATTAGAAAGTAAGACCATATTTTTCTGCCCTTCTGAAAAACTAAATTGGGACAAAGCGTGTCTAAAGTAATGTTGTCTAGGTGGCATTCATAGCTGAATTTAAAGCTCATAGGTGAGTATAAGGCTAACTGCCCTGAAGGGTCATTTCAAGTCTACCCATAACCCGATGTCAGAATCAAACCCTGTACTTTGTGTTTATAAGGTGAAAGCTTTAACCATTATGCGAAGCCGACCCCCCCACATTTTTTTGTTTATGACAAAATGGAGTTAACTTTACCTGCCAAACCAAAGGCTCATTCATCTAGAGCTGATGCTACCCTCATTGCTTTTCTCATTAGAGTTCCAGTCGATAAGATTTGTGCTGTGGCTACTTGGTCTACAGTTCATACCTTTGTGTCACATTACAGATTGACTGTACAATCTAGATCTCTTTTATCCTCTGGCTCCATCATAGTCTGAAATATCCTTCCATGAGACCACCTGGTATTTGGATAGCTTGTGAATCCGTCTAAAATATTGAATTGGATAGAAAAGACAACATTGGATATAAAAGTTATGTACTTACCTTAATATTAGATCCATGTTGTCTTGTTCCATCGGGTTCAACATTCCCTACCTTCATCCCAATCCTAAACTGTCATTTGTTGGCTCCTCACTAATTGGTAACATCTGACCAAAGGCCTTGTATTTTGCCCAGCCTATTGCTGTTTCTGTGTCCATTGTTGTTTCAAGTCAGACTTTGCAAGACCAGAAGACAGAAGATGCAGTCCAGCCACAAACAGACAGCAGCAATCCTGATGCATTTATTTTTTTAAGTCTATTTATTCATCACATTTAAACTTACAATATGAATCCATGTACATTAATAAAAAAATTTCAAAACATTTTTGATTGTCATCTTCATGCATTACAGTTTTCCTCATAACTTCAAGTATTAATCTTTAAATCATACTTTCTTTGGCTAACAACAGCATTAACCTTATTAAGGTCTTTGTATGTTTTGGTAGTTGTAACACTAAACACTAACTCAAAAACTCACCTCCTTAGTTACTACAGTGTACCAAAGCATTCTGTAAGAAGTGTTGACAATCCATCAGCACCTTACATTCCTTTTCCTTCCTCTTCACAACTGCAACACCTACGTCCCACTTGGAGGAAGATCCTTTTGAAATCTACTCAGTGTATAAAAGTACCTCTGCAAATATTTCCATTTCAATATCCTAAACCATCTAGACTTTGTCTTATACTTGAGTGCCCTACAAATCTCTCCCCATTGTTACTTCATAAAGTGTTTGGCTATTTGCTATTCTCAGCCCTTTCTAAGCTCTTTAGTTCTTCAGCTCCATGATAATAACCTTCTTATACTATCATGTAAAATCTTGTATGCCCTGCTTATTATTTCCCTTTTATTGCTCCACTAGAAACTCCTCCACAGCTGGTCTTTCACTTATTATTCATCTGTTCTGCCGTATTTGTCTGTACTTTATCAACCCCTAGTATGGGAGACAGTTCCTAACCTGCAAGTCCAATACTTTGCTTGAATTCCTCTCACTATATTCCTTTTACATCCTGATGTATCTATTGCAAGTACCTTTGCTCCTTAGCAAATTTCCTCCAACTACTTCCTGCCACCTCCTGCTCAATTTGTGCACCCTTACTATTGAATGTCCATAGCGGAAGAATCTTCTTGCTCAGCCCAACACTGTTATAGTCTTTTAAAAAAATCTGTCACTTTATAAATGTAATATTTTATATGAATATGTATTGTTTTCCTTAATGGTCTGTGTCCAAAATAATAATCACTCTTTATCCTGTGTATTTTTTTCCATGTACAAGTGGTATCTTTTTCCACTTCAATCTGTATCCTTCTGTTTGAGTTACATATACAAACCTCAAGTGTGTGTCCTTAAAATACCCCTTCAAATCCGCTATCCTTTAGCTTGTGTTACATACACATACTTCACCTATGTGGCTTTAAAATACCCCTTCAAATTTAGTAATTTGTATCCCTCTCCATATCATCTTATCCTATTTAACTCTTGCTCCTTTCTCCTCAGAAATAAACTCTTTCAGTTTCATACAACTTTTCACATAGCTCATTAAAAATATGCCAGGCCTACATATATAACCAGAAGAACTATAATCATTTTCTGTACCTACATTTTACTCTCAAGCTCCATGATCATACCCTTCTCTGCTAAGTCTGTTCCCATGGGACTTTTACTGCCATGACCAAGTCTTTTTCAACCCATATCTCAAAGTATTTCATTTTGTCACGTTCCATGACATATTACCATCTAAGTGGTGTGGAATGTTATACTTCTAGAAACCTACACACACCTTGCATTCCAGGACATATTCTGAAAAATAAACTTAAAAAAAAACATAAGATAAACAAATGTAAATATTTTGTTAAAAAATAAAAGCTATTAAAATGTACAAATAGCAATATTATCAGTAAGAGGTATTCCCTACAGTGATAATAGTTAGTGCATTCATAGTTTTTTTCCATAAATTCTGTAATATATTATAATGCACATAAACTGCAAATTATATTTTTCCTAACCTTTCATAAACAAATTTTCATATCTTGATAACTTGACAACCTAGACATATAATGTTAGAACATTTTATTAGCCAGACTTACTTAAGCTTTCACATGACAACTAGAAATTCCTCTATCAGTGCACATTTATTGAGATATTTACAGAAATATGAAAAAATATGTTTAATTTTATAATTAGAAATACAAATAATACTGGAAATCTTTTAAAATGTGCAGCTTACAGTACAAATATTAATGACACTTTTCTTCAACAACACCTAGGGCTTCACCTGATATCATGCAGCAGTTTGTAAATCACTTTGTTTTTTAAGTATTAAGTTGTTGTTGTTGTGTCTTTCGACTTATCCCAGTAAGGGGTCACCACAGCGGAACTCCGGTCCGCTAATGTTTGGTAGTGGACTTTTACGTGCTGAGTTACCAGCCCTGACGCACAACCTTCAACGAAGGCATGCCCATTCACGCATGCCTCCACACAGAAGACGCAAGTATTAAGTACATATGGAAATATTGCTCTTTCCGTTATGAAAATATGAACATAAGTATAAAAATATTAATAATAAGTGGCAAACAAAGATTCATTTTTTTCCATTGCAGGACATCCTAGACTAACAATCTTAGCGTCATTTTGTAAATAACTTCTTTCCCTTTCTAATACTGCCTATTATTAACTGGTAAGTCACTTAGTTAGAGAATGCTGACCTAAAAAAGTTCTGGACACCGTAAGGAGGTATGTGTGTAAACTGGAAGTATGCAAAAAAAGGTGTTATAGACTTGAGTGAGATAAATATGGCTGTTGTTGAACTAACTTATGTTCAAGTGTAACATTTATCACTATTGCCTTTGTTTTATCTTCGCTTATTTTCTGTCCAGAAAATGTCTGGAACAACTTCATAATATTCCACAGCACCAGGATATTGTGTTCTGGGTCTGTCAGATAAAATATATCATCTGATATCATCTGCAAATGAACTGTTTTCTCTTTATTATCACACCAATTGTATCCATGGATTTTTGAGTCCCTTATTTCTCTTCCTGAGGTCTCCAAATATAACGGAAAAAGAGGGAAGGACAGCCCTGCCTGTTTCCTCTATTTAAACTCAGTTTGCCTGATAGCACTTGTCATATAAAATAACATAAACAACACTGTCATTATTAGAAAAAAAGCAGATGGCATTTTATTAAAGTCCTGTTTGTAACAAGGGCAGTATTAATTCAAAATCAAACCTTGCATGTCATTACTTTGAAAGAACACATAGTAGCAGTCTGAACCTTTGACCTTTTATTACAAATTGTAACTGGCTACCCTTACATTATCTCAGATCTACAATTGTAGGCTTATTACAAAGGTGTTATTTTTAAGAAATTATTCAAATTTCATAGTAACCATTTTTTTTGCATCAGCTGTTTCTAAGGCTTAGTCTACCCAGTATCTAGGATGATAGTTTAATCATTTTAATAAATATATTGGAGTATTAATAACAATTTTACCTTAGCTGAATAACAAATATACAACAATGTGTTGAAGTACATGTTCTGTATAAAACAATATATGACAAGACATTTGTTCTTGCCTAAGAGAAGTTAGAGTACATATTTAAGCATACATGGCTATAAAAAAATACAAAACTATTAGGGCCCTAATTTGCATTTCAAGTATACCCAGCTCTGCTGTGCAGATCACAAATGAATACTCATAGGTGGATTCAATCATACACTACATGAAAAGACACATTAGCATTAAGTGATATTAGAATAGCTACATAAAAATCAGCAGGTGTCACTGCACATTTTCTCCTGGATGTAATAGTCTTTGGTCACACAACACATCTGAAAAGTGCATTTTTCTTAGAACATGTAACATCATTAATAAAACTATATTGGCCTGTTAATATCCGTTCTTTTGTACAAATAATAAGTCTAGAGTTGTCATGAAGAATTCAGTCTGAGTCTTTGAAGATTACAGAAAAAAATATAGTGACTGAGAAATAATGAATGTGCTAGACAGCATGCAATAATCTTTCCAGAAACCAGCTGCAGTAGCTTGTCATGTGATATAGCACATGCAGTTCTGATTACTTACATGTGTTATAAAATTATTTAAATATCTATATCTATAGCTTGATATAGATATATAATAATAGAATTTGAACCTGGATAAACAAAATTCTACTACAAAATATTCCACATCACTGGAATATCCAGTTCTGGGTCTTTTGGCTACAATACAATATAATCTGTGAACCATTTTCTCTTGATTACTACACCGGTTGTAGCCATTGATGTGAGCCCTTTCTTTTTTCTAGCTAAAGGCTTCAGATATAAGGTAAATAATAGAAGTAAAAAGTACATCCTTGCCTGGTTCCCATACTCAAACTCAGTTTGCATGCTAGTACTCTTTCCACCTTTATTCTCTCCTCCAATCCTTCATATATTCTTATTAACTGCAAGATTTTAGTGGGAAATGCAAGTGCTGCCTATGCTCTACACATAAATTCTCAACAAACCATGTTAAATACTTTCTCTGCTTTCAATCTCACTAAGAGTAATGGTGTTTTTGTATGTTTTGATTACTTCAGAGTCATCTGTCTCCCTTCCATAAAACCATACTGATTTGTGTCTACCAATTTTTGGTAGAATTTGTATTATTCTTTTAGGTATTGTAGACAAACATTTTATTATAATGGGGATTAATGAGAACATTTCTTTACAGCCCATTTTGAATTTAAAATCTAATTTTGTCTAAAGTATAAATGTTGGAGTTACATTTGGACTGTTTTATTCTGCTTTTTATTTGCTGTTTATTCAAAATTTTTGTCAGTGTACTTTTAAATGAACACAGTTGTTTTAATTGATTAATAATTTAATTGGTTTTCTGTTTAGTATTTAAGCGATTGCTTTAAATGGCAATATGATTCTGATGAAGTCCGTCCTAGTGTTGGAATGGACAAAAGTGCTTAATCATTGTTTTAATAAAAGAGTTCTTTGATCTCTATGAGAATATTGGGAAGTTTTGAATGGGAAGAATGAGAAGTCCTTTTGTTTGACTGTTGTAATATTTTGTTGCTATTTTAGTAGTTGTCCTGTATTTCTCCAGTACATCATGATGAATTTAACAGAATGCATTCTGAAATACAAATTGTTAAAGGATAGCCTACTCTGGTGATAGAACTTATCAACCAACCCAATTGCTTCTTTTCTCAGTTCCGGAAACAGACTAGTTCATACGTGTTTGCTCCGAATGAAGGACACATTCAATCAAGTGATGGTAGTGCCAAATTTGCTTTAGGGGTTAATAGTGGTTATCTTACCTATCTGTAAGGCAATAATGTGAATGGAGCAGCTTCATCACTTGTTTGTAAGGAATATGAAATGTGTGGAGCTATGCTAAAAGGTACTGTTGCAAAAAAAACTTAGGTAGCTGCTTCAGCAGCTTCAGTATACAATAATGCGGCAATAGGAAAAAATTTTGGTAATAACGGTTCTCATCTTGTTTCTGAGAATAATACACAGAATACCCATTCTAAACCTAGTAAAGCAAGTGTTAAATGTAATTTTGATTTATTTATTCACAAGAATTTTATTTTCTGTACCGATAATACTAATTCCAGGGATCCTAATGTTGAATATGATCAATATACAGCTGGTTTGTTGAAAGAGTTAATCCTTTTATTTGAAAACAATGTTTTAAAATCAAGCAACTGCAAATGGACAATGCCTATTTAATTAAGTTACTTGAAGCTACGATTGTTACTCAGAGGTTAAGACTATTTAAATTTCCTTTGGGAGTTGACTTTTATAAAGAAATGTATTTAGAATTTATTGAGATATTTGACAGCTTTGGATTTGAATGCATGCGTAATAATTAAATTTAAGAATGCTAAGCTTAGTAATTTACTGTTAGAAGCTGAAAACCTGAATGCTGACATTACAAATTATTTGTTTTTTGAACAGTGGCAGGGGTTTTATAATCAACAATGTAATATAATTGAGGAAAAACTGTGTTAAAGTACATGAAAGGAAAGTAAGGAAACTTGAAAGTGATTTGAAACAATATGCTAATAAATTATCTTACCCTCTTAAGAAACAATAAAGGTCCTTTCCATGAGAAAGTCTATTTGAAAGACTTTAATATGAATGCTATGATGGGTTATAATCAGGGTGCTAAAAGACCTAATTTTGTTCAAAATCAGGTTTCATGGAGGTTTCCAAAAGTGAATATGAATCATTTAGACTCTGGGCAGGAAAAGTATCAGACCCCTTATACACCCACAGAAAATTCGGAACCCCCAGTACCTTTGATAGTTTCAACTAACATCATACACACCTGCAATGGCTTTCACATTTATAATTATACAAAAATACTATAACTAAGGAATATTTCTCCCTTTTCTCTAAAGGACTAAATTTTGTACCTTTTAAAAAGTTTGATTTTGTAGATACAATAATTGAAATTAAACCTTTTATCTGGAAGTTAAATTTAGCACTTTAAGGATAAAAATCTTGCTGACAATTCTGATGGTTTTAGTAGCATCCAACATCTCAGAAAGAAAAGTATTTTCAATCTCCCACTACACCCCACCTTACCAGTTTTGGAGAAAGCATTGTTGACAATACATATAATTTACAAGTCACAAGTAAAAATAAAAGGAATCATTTTTACAATTTAAATAAAGAAGAAAAAGTATTATTTGATGAACTCAGGAATGACAAATCTATTTGGATCATGAAACCCAACAAGGGTGCGGGGAATTATTATTTTTGATTCCTTGAATTATTCCAAAGGTATGTATGACTTATGGAATGATACTGAAACATACTGTCTGGTTTCTGTTAATGAGATTAATATTAGTTATCAGAGAATTGATTATTATGTAGAAGAGTATTTATTAGATCAAATAATTTCTCTTGACATCTACAATGTTTTAAAGGTTAAGAATCCTGTAGTGACCAATATGTTTGGGATCCCTAAGATCCACAAAAATATAGGGAACCCACCTTTCAGATCCATATTCCCTGAGCTTGGGTCTAACACATACCCTACTGGGATGGTTATGGATAGATGACTTAAGCTTATTTATAATAAAGTCAACCACCTTATTATTGATTCCTGTGACTTTCTAGGAAGGCTTAATGATGAACTTTTATCCAAGGAAACATTTTTTTGACCATAGATATGGCCGACCTTTTTACCTCTATACCTAAGGATAAAGGTTTGGATCTTTTCTACAATAGTTTGGTCAAATATACTTCTTGTGATAACGATAAAATTAATTTGATCAGTGCTTTGATGGCTTTAGTTTTACATAATTTTATTTTTTTGACGGAGACTATTTTAAACAGCTTAAAGGTGTTGCTATCGGGGCTTCCTGTGCCCCCATTTGTGCTAGTTTAGTGCTTCTAGATTGGGAAGTCAACTCTATTTTTAAAAATATTTTTTATAAATATATTAAATTATATATTATATACTTGGATGATATTTCTATTTTATGGAATGGGCCAGTGCAGAAAATTGATAATTGTATGATGTATATTAATAATTCATCTTCTTTTCTAAGATTTACACATGATTTTAATAGTGAGGGTATTCACTACTTGGACACAATGATATATAATACAGGAAAGGGACTTAAATCTTGTATTTATAGAATGCCAACTTTTAGTAATTCCTATTTGGAATTTCCAATTTCCACTCTTTGAGTCAAAAAATTAATATTGCTAAAGGCTAGTGCATTAAAGAATCCAGGAAGACCTCCCAGTTTGAAGATGTAAAAAATGAGCTTCAAAGTTATTACAGATATGTTCTTGGCTCGGGGCTACCATGCATCCCTTGTAGAAGACATCACTGCATATGCACTATCCAATTGGAGTACAAAGTTCAAGCCCTTTTTAGGAGGGCTTCACTGCCACAAATAGTGCTCATGAAATAAATAATTTTGAGAGGGCTTTAGTGGTCTAATATGGTCTACAAGCTAGTGAAGTTAAAAATATTATTAGGAGAAACTGGAATATTTTAAGGAGCAACCCAGAAAGGCATCACATTTTTGGATCTAGCCCCTTATTTATGTTTAAAACTGGTCTTAATATGAAACAAAATTTCAAGAGTGAACATTTTTATAAATCTTAGCATGAAGCCAAAAGAGAGGTACAACTAAGTGCAGGTCTTTTGGTCAATGTCTCTATATTTTGGAGGCTGATAATTTGACATTAGATGATGACTTATGTTCCAAAGTTTGTTTTTGTAACAGAAACTGTCATTCTAAGGGGATTGTTTTATCTGGCTAAGTGCTCCAGGTGTCAAGCTTACTACATGGGCAAAACTGAAAGAACTTTGAGAAAAAGAATATATGAAAATATTTACCATATTAATAAACATAATATGAATAATGTCCTGTATAAAAATATCTCTACTAGCCCTAAATGCACTAGTCTTAACTTTGCAATTTTAGAACAGGTTTTAATTAACCCTAGGGGTGGCAATTTTAAGTCCACTTTAGAAGAAAAGGAGATAAAATGGAAATTGAGATTACATGCTTTTTATCCTCCATGGATATATGAGAACATTTCTCTACAGCCCATTTTGAATTTAAGGTCTAATTTTGTTTAAAGTATAAATTTTGGAATTACATTTGGGTTGTTTTACTCTGCTTTTTATTTGTTGGTTATTTTAATAATTTTAAGTCAGTGCACTTTTAAACTAACATATTAATTTTAATTGATTAATACTTTAATTGGTTTTCTGTTTAGTATTTAAGTGCCCACTTTAAACGGCAATATGGTTCTGATGACGTCCTAGTGTCGAAAAGGATGCAAGCACTTAATCATGTTTTTTATTGTTTTAATAAAAGAGTTATTTTATCTGTATGAGAAAATTAGGAAGTTTTTTGAATGTGAAGAATGAGAAGTCCTTTTGTTTGACTACTGCAATAATTTGTTGCTATTTTATTATAGTGATTTAAAATACAAAAAATAAATAGAG
Organism: Protopterus annectens; assembly: GCF_019279795.1. Lineage (NCBI taxonomy): Eukaryota > Metazoa > Chordata > Ceratodontiformes > Protopteridae > Protopterus > Protopterus annectens. The sequence continues at coordinate 778,187,980 of NC_056747.1, forward strand.
GAGTGGTAAGACTAGCCACCTTGCAGTGTGAACTTTGGCAATAGATGATTGTCACTGTTGAAGTGACCCCCTGATCCCCTGTGCATAAATCAGGAAAAAGGGGTTGTAGATGGATGGATGGATTTAAAATAGAAATTGGTCTATATGACACTGGGTCTAAGGGATCTTTCTCCTGTTTTGGTAGTGATGTTGCCACTACTTTCCTCCAGGATACTGGCACTTTTTCTCCTTTCAGTATGTTATTAAATACTTTTTAAGTCTTATAGATTTCTTCCCTCCCAGCTTGAAAACTTCTATATATAAGAATGCTATTTAACTTCTTCCTCTAACATTAACAAATTCAAATTTTCTGTAAATATTTCCAGTCGCACCTTATCCTGCCTTCCCCATTTTCAGCCTTACATAAATGTTCATAACATTTCAAAAATGTTTCTATTAACTCCTAGGAATCTTTTGTTATTCTTTTTGTCATAGGGTCCCTGGGTTTTACTACTGCTTTATGCACTTTTGTTTGCCTTAGTCATTGCTTTTACAATTTTTGCACTTTATGATTATTGTCAGAAATAGCCGCTTAACTGCAAATTTTCTGCACAAATGTATATTATCTAAATGTTTGCCTATTCTTTCCTAGCACAGTGCAGCTGCTTCTCTTCATGTTTTGAAAGATTTCCCTTTTTATTCTGAAGTGAGTTAACTTTAGCTCCACCTTGTGAATACTTTCGGTTTCCCTTCTCCCATATACCCCTCTCCCTTATTTATGCTATCTTTTTGAGATCCAGTTTTACCTTACTCCAAGCTGTTGCTATACTTCAGAAGCAGTTTCTATCTGCCCCAGCAACTTTCAGATGTTATTTATTTTGCTTATTGGTTAAATGTTCTTTTCAATAAATATGCCAAAAAGTGCAATTGTCTCTCCTTTACTTTACTTTATTACCCTCCATCTGTTTCAAATTCACTCAGAGGCATGGCCATATGTAGTTACTGAATGAGATTCAGTACTTTCAATCAAATGAACATAGTCATGTAATGTATGGCCTAGCACAGTTACTGTATTTTGAAGAATAATACATACATTCTATTTGAGCTGCTGCTCAAATAATATCCTCCATACCAAACACTTTCATGTCTTTGTTTAAAATCTACCTTATCCAGTTGTAATCTCCCTTGTAGTTCCTCCTGATACATCCTCATTATTACAAATCAAATTCCATTCACCACCTATAATTAAAATATTTTGCTACAAACGTAATTTCTCTTGAAATCCTTCTCAACTCAAACATAGTCTTGGGGGGAATATAAGCACATGCCAAAAATAATCCTCCCTCCTTGCTGGTAAGCTATCACTGTGAAAAATCTACCATTGCAACCTTTTTGTGTTTTTTTATCACTTTTGGACCCCATATCCCTGCCAGTATAATTGCTTTGATCTATTGTTCCTCATATTTTGCCGAATATTCACCCTGAGATCCTTGCATCAAGTTCACATGTTCATTCCTGTCCAATTGTGTCTTCTGTCATTGCTATTTGCACCCTACTCTTCTTAATATAGGTCATTACCTTTAACATTTTATCTGTCCCAGTAAGGCTATTTATGTTCCATGTTAATAGTGTTAGTACGGTCATTCTAACAGTCAAATATTGCTATCACTAATAGTGCCTGACATTTATTTTGCAAATTATATTCCAGTTGACAGCTTATACAGGCAGTTGGCAAGGGCAACTTTGGTATATTAAGAACTTCTTATCCCTTTTAGAACTCGTTACCTTTTTCAAATACTGCAGTTCATAACACCCCCTTCCAACTCCACATGAATCACCCAGAACTATGTACAGTTTAAAAAGAAAAAAAATGTTTCAACTATTCAGTTCAGTAACAGCTTGCACAAACTGACCAAAATCTGTGGTTTTTCATGCTACTGTGCATAATTTTGCCTGTATTTATTTTAAAACTAAGGTGTCTTTGTTGCTGTCTTATCTCTATTTACTCCACAAGCATAGAAAAACACTTGTATACATGTAGGTAAATGCTGACTCTTTACTAGCCCTAAGGAAAAAAAATAATATTAAAACTGTAATGCATGGAGAGTGATGACTACCTCACAATATCTGGAAAAATACAAATCAGTTAAGCCCTACTACAGCAGATAAAGCTCCAAGCACTCCAGAGAATTACAATTATGTCACCAGTCATAACCCTTAATTATGTGTTCTCAACATGGATGCAACACACTCATGATCCTTTCTACTAAGCCCTTTCTCATACTGTAGCCATTGTGGGAACATCTACATTTAGAAACTAATAATGCCATTCTTTTCTCTTTTTAGTTTCATTTTCCCTTTTCAGTAAACTCTGTGCCACTGCCCTTTTGAACTTAAACTGATGCCTCCATCAAGAAACCAGTAGAAAGTTCACTTAGAAAATAGTTCTAGTCACTCTCAATTGATATCTACCTTGCCTCTGGTAAATCTGGTCCCCTCTGTCAGTCTAATTTTGCTGAGCTGCCCTCAGTTGAAATAACTGCTAATGGAAAAAAATTATAGCCTCGCAAATTCAAAAATTACAAATTGTCACAGTTTCTTAACTACTCATTTTAAGCTATTTAACATATAAAACCAGACCACCATCTATCTGCCTTCATATTTACATAAGCAGTTACTAACACTTCAATATCAATACTTTTGTATCTTTTTTATCCTTTATATAATGCGACTCTTGGCTTGTTATGCATTTAAATATTTTCTTAGCCACATGTTGCCTAATTTATGCAGCAAGCACTCAAGATGCACAATTATTACAATACTTGCTCCTATTTACTTTGTTATATTTTTACAATGATAACATGTAGCTCAGTCACTCTTTAAAAATCCTTCCTTTTTTCCCTTGAAGTTGACATGTAAGTAGGGTTGTCACCATTTCAAAGGCCAGAATGTAAGATTTGTAATAGAAACTTGAGATTTTCTAAACAACCTATTCCTGCTACTGGTGCAAAGGACTCTCTTGAAGAATGTTAGAAACATTTGATTTTTTGTGTTGCTTATTGTACTGTTCAAGTGTTTCAGATAGGGAAAACTGTTTTTTGCAACTATTAGAGGAAAATTAGGAAACATTTTTGTTCTAATATCTCAGGATGTTTGTCTTATTTTTGTGGAAAGTATTGCCCTTTTTTCCTGCATAATGAGTGACACATGAGAACCATAAATACAAAGTGGGAGTGATGTTTAGTTCTGTCACAAGTGTACCACAGTCAGTATAGTACAAACCATTCTCATGCATTAGCAGTCTAAATACTTAACCATAATATAATGAAATTAATAGTTTGCAGTTCTCCTAGTCATTTTTAAGTTCACTGTGTCTTCTGTCTTCTTCCTGATTTTCATCTTGTCTCAGAACTGGCATCTTCTTTTCAACCATAGGGCTTCCCTCTTTCTTTCATCTTTTGAAACAGTCACAATAGTTTCAGTAGCATAGTCTATCCCTGACCCCATGTACTGAATGAAGGCTTAAAAGCTAAGTCTCTTTCAGCTTGCTGGTTTGTTTTCATGTGACTGAACTTTTTATCTCATCTACTGCCTGCTTTACTTCCATGTACATCTTCAACCTTCCAGGAAAAATACTCTGAAACCTGATGTTTGTAGCAGCTTGTATTTAAGTCCAGCTTTACCATATCATTTGATTGCTGGGTGACTTTTCTTTGCCTGGTGTATAACATAGGCTTGTATAGTTGTATCTTCTCCAGAACAGGTCATGGCTGTTTTCTTAGCAGCAAGATTGAGGGCAGATACACAATGTGCTCCCTCAGTTACTTATTTGTAACCTCAATAAAATTGATACAGGTTACTCCCTCCAGTTTCTCTGGGATGGTGGAAAACTGCAGATTCTCTTTCCATTCTGTATCTTCAGTTTGTACTATTTTTGAAATAATTCATCCTGTGTAGCCTCACTTTCTGACATTATTTTCTTTATACTAATCTAAGGTTTCAACAAATCAGTGAGTTCATCTGAATGTTTGTGTAGCATTTCTTGTATTTTTCCATACATTTCATTACTGACTGTATATATTCTTCTAATGTCCCACTTACTTTGAAGATTTCTGAATGCGTTTAGTTTATTTTTTTTATTTTCTTCTAGGTTGCTGGAAGGCATGCCCTGCACTAAGGGTACAAACTGGACTTATCCTTGCTGATCAACCACAAGGTTATGCTCAACCAAAACTTTTGCTTCTTTTTTTCTCTCTGAATTAGATTTTCCTTGTTTACTTCTTTTTTCCACTGGCTTAGATTTTCCATTTTTTTTATTTTTGACATCCAGGCAATTTACTCATTAACCAACCAGTAACTATATTATTCCTAAATCTATAACTTTTATTAGCTTTTTTTTCCCCTGCATTTTTGGTTTTCATACTGGGAGAACTCTAATTTGTTGCCCAGTTAACTGCTATCTATCCACCAATCCTGATGTCTTTTTGGCTGTCCCATTCTGGAGAAAAATAGCTGTCCATCCAACTGTATGTATGGAAATCTATTACAACAGAGAGGAGAATATGGACAGTAGTACCCAGATGGCATAATATTTCCTTTTAAACAAAACCAGTCCCAGCCTTTATTCCTTTAACCTGACTTCCCAGCCAATCAAAATTTTCTGCAATAAAGTAAGGAATTGTGCCATCTTCTTGCAGAAAGAAAATTCCATTTGGTCTCACTGTACCAGAATGGGGTTACGATTTTTATTTCTTTGAAAGACAAGGAACTTAAGCCAGCTTTACATTTAAACCATTAAGAGACATTTTATAATTGTGGTGTTGTATATCATTCCATGCCTTTCAGAAGGAGGTTGGATGTAATGTTCAGACTTGTGAGACACCCAATGACACATCAAGATTGCCAATTAGTTAGGGACATAGCTATGCTTCTAGGTAGCATCCAATCATTACCAAATAAGAATGCTTCTGTTTGATCTCACCTCAGTCCCAGGATGTTTATTAAATGCATGTCCATGTTAGCAGCTCAACAGAGGCTGCAAGGAGCCAAGATTTTCCCATATTGGGATAGCGGACTCCTAGCTGCTCTATCAATTCTGGTTTTAAAAGCCTCCAAGGAGTCCTCCATTCTCTAGGAATTAGAGAGAACCTAGCAAAGTCACAGCTGACCCCATCCTAGTCATTCATAGTCACTGGCTGAAGTATAGGCACTAGTCATTGCAGGACAAATTTACCTGTGGATGAGATATTATATATATATATTAACTTCAAGGGTTTCTGCTCACCTCTTCTTGAAAACTGTAAGACAGCATCCATTTCAGTGGTGCTGCATACTTGAGGACATTGGAGTGAACTTTCATCGTCCAGTGGTCTCAGAATTCAGTCCCTATATCACATTAACTCAGAATATCCAAGCCCCGCAAATAGCACCTTCAATGTTGCAAGGACAATAGCAATCCTACCATGAGGGAGCTATTCTAGTTCCCCACACCCATAGCCCCAGTAACCATGGATATGTCTGCCCAAAAGTAGAGTGACATTAGAATGAGCTGATGAGTCAAAGCAGATCAATCCCTCACATTAATGAAGTAGACATGAGGGAAGTACTTCTTATACTGTTAGCTTTCCAGGAATCCCATTCCCAATGCATGAGTGCCATCCTCTCAGACAAGAAAGCATTGGTTTGATATATCAACAAACAGGAGAGACAATTCACTTACCTCTTAAACTGAGGGGCCATGAGTGTGTGGGAATGGGCCATTTAGTCCAGACACTATCTGGTGGTGGAACTCATCACAGGAGATGACAGTCCTTTAGAGAATAACTAAGTTGTTGCTTATAGATATTCCATGTGTTATGTGATGTGGACATTGTTCTATATGTAGGGTAAGCCTTGGTGTGGCTTCTTTGCTTTCCTGACCTTTGTCAAATGTAACAATTATTTTCCCCTCATCCTTTCTATGAGGGAATGCTCCAGGAATGGTTTGGTCCAGAAATGGCCTCTGGACTCCTTTATGCTCCCCCCATATTCATCTAATGATGAGTTTCAACATAAAAGCAAAACTACAGAAAGCAGAAGTTATCATTATAATCTTTAATGATCTTCACAGATTTTTTTTGCTACACCAGTTTCACATGCTATAGAAGCCCCTTATATTATGCAACACAAAAACACTCCTTACTCACCCATCAGGTGAGCCATAGCCAGGCATTCAGTCCTTCAGGCTCACTGCTCAGTTTCTTCCATTACATTAGTTGACAGTAACCCTTCAGTTTCTCACCTGAGTTGTGCACAGTATATCTTCTTTTCAGAAGCTAAAGAATCACAACATATATACAGACAAGTGGCCTGTGCTCTTTATATGGACTACTTACAGGGGGATTGCCCCTTTCACAATACCTGCTCCATCTGTTTTGGATTAGCTCTCTCACATTTTAATTTAAGTGCATCTTCCTGAGTTACTCTGTTCTTCCCCTTGTATAATTAAAATATGAAAATCCTTTCCAAAAGGCATCTTTTTTGTTAGACATCCTTGGAGGATTTGCATTTTATGCTAATGAAAGTGATGTAATCTGTTCAGACTGCAAGGTCAACTGAACTGAAATACCTGCCTTGGAAAATGTTGTTTCTAGTGGCAGGAGAATTTCTGAGATAAATGCTGTCCTCCTTGACTCAACATGCATGGTATTTCATAAAAATATGCCAATTATTCCTATTTTTTGTACAGAGAAATCATGGAAAGTATTTCAGCTTCCTTTAGCCAGATATCTCTTAGAATGTGCTCCGCTGTGTCATAATAAACATACAAAGCCTCTCTTTATGGCACCAGAGGCACATTCGCTGGAGCAGCTGCTGCATCTACAGGCACTTTTCCTAATGCAGCTTTGGAATATATCACTCAATCAGCTACTTAATCAACAGTCATCACCTTTACAAAGCTGGATAAGCTGGATCTGATGGCTTGATTCAGGTTTTCCTTTCTGGCCGTAAGGAGGGTGGAACTCCTTTTATCAAATATGAAAGTTAATATATTTTACCATGGTGTGAGCTCTGTAAGAGATGGTCCATCTTCTGTAACATGCTCATCCACCTTCCTCCACCTCTGGTGTAGCTGCTCTGGATATTTCTCTTTCTTCTTTCTGATTATTGGGACGTCTTTCTAAATATTTCAAAGATCTAGAAAGACTTGCCAAAATGTTGTATTATAGGAAATAAAGTTGCTTAACAGCCTGGAAAAGTTTTATCTATTGAACAACCCTAGTGCTTGCAGACATAATCCTTCAGTTATGAAGGACAGTCCTACTGCTACAGCTCTATTATTATTTTGGTAAGTTCATATGTTTCATAGTCTATTCATTTAATCGGATCTGACTCGGCAGCATTAGTGCTGCAGTCTTGAGTCCCTTTAAGATTTTTCTTCCCATCATGCTCTAGCTAGGAATACCTCAGATCTCATTTGCCACCATTGTGATCAGGTGCAGATTTCCTCTTGGCAATTCAACTAGGGCCTTTAACTTGTTAACTTTTCCTATAACCAAGACCAAAAGACCAAGGCAGCAAAAAACAAACTAGTAAAATCAGAAAGCTGCTAAGAGATGTCAGTACTCTGTAATCCAATAATTCATTGTTAGTAACACACAGTCCACTGGAAATCATAATTTATTGCAGGTATAAAAATAGGTTAAGCACTTTCATCTACTTCTTATACAGTGTAGACTTCTTCAGAACCAAATTACAGATGAAGCCACAATACTGCCCCTTTTTGCAAAACTTTGATTAACTCTTTCAGGTGTATTTACACTTGAAAAAAATGTTTTTCTTCACAATGCAACTTTCTACAACAAAACTGAACATTGGAGGCAGCCTTGAGCATGATGATCAATATTTTAACCTCTTCATGCACCACATGTACAACACAGAGGATGGAGTGACAAGGGCAGTCAGAGTAGGTGTAGCTATGAGACATCAAGCCTGGCTGTGCATTTGCGATTTTCTGGGCCACTTTATAGCGTATTTCACAAATGCTTTTCTGTTCAGTCCATCTATGAAAGAGAAAATGCAAAAATGTGAGCAAGATGGCAAAATGTTTTCTTCCATTACAGTAAGATCCGAGGCTCTCCAAAGATCATATAGTAAACAGAGGTAATTCACAGGGCTTGAGTGAAGTCTGGTATCCCATCTGTGACCCAGAGGGTGACAAGACTAATAAGAAACAACATATAAAGGATAAGTCCAGATAAAATCACTTTAGCTAGCAGATCTAGGAGACTCTCTCTCTGATCCCCTCTCTGTGGGAGGACTAAAGACACCTTGTGGAAGTTTCCAGTAGTTTATTCAGTTATGCAGGTAGATGGATGAGTGTTCTTGTTCTTATGCTTGTCTATCTGCTTAACTGAATAAATTACAGGAAACTTCAACAAGGTGTCTGTATTCCACCCACAGGGACGGTATCAGAGAGAGACTCTCATAGATCTGCTAGTGAAAATGATTTTATCTGGACTTATCCTTCATACTCTGTTTCAAAGATCAAGTAGTAGGAATCATAAGAGTCCAAATACAATCTGGTTCAGAAAACAAATCATCAGTCATTTGGTACAACTGCTGATGGGGTAGGTGAGGGAGAGTCAACCCCTTCTGCAAATGTAGGGATACAGTGGCTCCTTTTCTGCAGGCAACCCCATTATCCCTTAAGGACTGCCCAGCTGTTCCACACTGGAGGCAGTTGGGAGTTGTTTAGTTTTATCTCTTCTGAGCGCATGGTCAGCCCACATAACAACCAGTCAGAGAAAGGTAATATCCAGAGGCTGTTCTGTACCCTTTTCCCTACTCCCTTCAAAACTGAAAAAAAAATGCTGCTGGATCTTTTACCCAATCAGCCGAAAGTGACAAAAAGAGAGGCCATCTCATTGCCTACACAAAGGAGCCATCCAAAAGGCCACACCTGACCATAAAGCGTCAGTTTTATTCAATGGTCTTGTGGTTTGGAAAAAATTCAAGACCTGAGCAACTTAAACAACTATGTAAAAAAGACCCAGTTTAAAATGGTCATGGTGCAGTGAATTCTACCCTGCCTCAAGGCAAATGATAGGGATATTCTCAGTGGACCTGCAGGATGCCTACCTCCACATCAAGACAGCAAAAGCATTTTGAGGTTTCTATTCTTCCTTCTAATAAATGGGATTATAAAAGAGTAAGTGTGATACTGAAAATGAACAGTATAGTGCTGTGCTAAGGAAGTATGACAGAAGTACAAAAACAGTTAACCTACTTCAGTATATTCCACTTTTATCAATAGTAGTAGAATATCAGCTTAAATGTGATAAAAGATGTAAGTTTGTCAAGGGGTTATGGCAGCTGCGGCTTTGACATTGGCATTTTTTTGCCACTTTCATCTTATACTACTGGTTAGATTTGACATTGTCTTGCTAGCTGTCAATATAGTTTCAATGGTGTAAATCAAAGAATGACTTTTATCCGAAGTCACTGAAGAGAACCAGTGTTTGCTTCCCTTATTATCAAATGTATCTTCTTACAGGGTGTCATGTAATTTCACGGAAGTTAATTTCATTAGAACTACTGTCTGAAACTGTTAACACTGAAAACCACTTTCATTGAACCCCCTCTACACACACACACACACACACACACACACACACACACACACACACACACACACACACACACACACACGTATTCACTCTTATTTCTTTACTGTACTTAATGTTTACTGTAGTGGAGTTCTGGAGTGTTTTTTTCCCCCCATCTGCTCTCTGTCAGCCGTTAAGTTTGCTACTATCAGTCAGTTCATTCATACTCAATGAATGAGATCACATGAACTATCATTTAGGGCAATCAGTGTTTTTTTTTTTTTTTTATTATCCTGGTCAGTCCCCTAAGCATGCTGTTAGTGTCCAAGGGTGGCATGCAATGGACTTAGCCTTTGACATTCACACCTCTGCTTACAGTGCAGTCACGGCCCTACACCCTTGTAGGCAGCAACGTCATGTGATCCCTGGCCACTTCTAGGGATTCTGCCATGGTGTGTTTGCCAGTACATGCATTTCCTGACCCTCTCCCTGAGAAGATGTGAAGTGGCTTAAGTCCTGTCATTTATATTTATTTATTTATTTATCTAACCTTTGTTGACAGGTTTAGTTCTACTAGGTTAGTGGCCTATTTTCAGGGAAAACCTGAAGAAGTATTTATACTACTAGGGGAAATTTGGCCAGGGGATTGGGTGAACTTCCCTTGTTCTTTCTGATAGGTGCTGTGGGATATTTTGCATCTACCTGAGCTACCACCAACTCAAGCAAACGGGGCTTTGGTTCAAAGTCTCATCTGAATGATATCACACTTAGAAGAAGAGCAGTCCCCCTCCTTATGCTGCACTACACTGCCAGGAATCTATGTACCTGGTATGGAAATAGAACTCACAGCCCTCTGCATCAAAGCTGTGTGCTACCTGATGCTCCATTTCTTCTCATCTCCTCTCTCATGTCAGCACCAAAAGGAGCCTCAGCTACTAATTGAAATTAGGGCTGCAGCCAGGGCTTTATCCCTCTGTAACAGCAGAGCTGGCTTGGACTACTGAGGGAATGGCTTTTTTATTTCTAAGATGTCTGCTCTTTGTCCAGTGATGTAAAGTTGTGGAATTAGTGCATTCAAATAAGAAGGGCAAAGAGACAAAACCATTACAAATAGGGGTGGTGGTGGCTGATGGTGGCTTGTCCCTGAAGAAAGAGTGTTTTTTTTGTTTGTTTTTTGAGGTTGGACACTCTAAATTGGCCCTAGGTGTGAGTGTGTGCATGTGTACACTTTCTGTGGAAAGTTGGGCACCAGGCTGGCAACTAGACACTGTACAATCCTCCGCTGCTAATTGTTCTGCGGTCCATTGTTCTGCTGTGGTGACCCCTAACCGGGAAAAGCCAAAAGAAGAAGAAGAAGGAGAAGTGATAATGATTTTCTGTGACTTCAGTGAAATGCCATGAGTTTTTCTTTTTTCATTGTAGACTAGCTACAGACCTAAGTACTTTTTTGGCTTTGTACCTGCTAATATGTTTTCACTGGGAAGTACTATTTGTTTATTTAATGACATTTAGTTACTGGGAAGGTTCGACTGGATAGGTGCTCATTTTCAGCGGAGACCTGGGAAGAAAAAGCTTCAAAGTATTTCAAACACATTTTAAATAGAATAATTTTACAATCTTCAGAAATAATACAAGAACATTTACAGTTTAAATAATTACACCAAATTAGACATAACATGATAAGTGGTTATATTATTAAGAGAGAGGATTTAAAATTTTTTTTTATATGAGAGACTAATAGTAATAAAGCAGCAGGACGCATTGCCAGTGTTAATATTGTAACAGTCTTTGTCCTACTTCATAAGAAGGACTGCACTGCCACATATGAAAGAAGTTATTGTTAAAAGGCTGTTTTCATTGAGTCAGTCTAGGAAGACAATATGAGAATGAGTTTATCAAAGAAACCGAGGAGGACATGAGTTTTATGGTGGGCAGAGAAAGATTAAAAGAACCAAACAGTCCTTATTTGTGATTAGGTTTTGTGTGGTTGTTTTTTTTTTTTGTTTTTTTTTCAGAAGTCCCCCCCCCACAATTTATCTGTTCTACATGCAAATGAGATTTAACATGCACTACAAGTGCCATAACTACTTTACCAATGATCACAGTTTGCAAAATATTTGCTCCAAATCCAAAATGGAGTAGCTCTCATTTTTTTTTTTTGTTGTTGTTATTGTCATATTTTTGTTTCTTCTGGAAGTCTGGATTATACACAGAAATGCTTGAGACATTGCACTTATGAAAAACAACAGGAAGACATATGATCGGGAAAACAGAAAAGCATTATCAGCCTACATAAACACTTGACTGAACTATTTGCTGAAGATTGTGACTGAAATATTTTATGGTAAATGACACGCTGAAGTACTCTCATCACAGGAAACACACTCAGGTTGTGGTGTACTGAAATAATATAAGGTGGGTATGGGACAGAATGGTATTGAAGGCCCCAAAAAGCAAAGAAAATAAATGATAAAAGAGGAGTGTTTCATTTTAGTGGAAAATGACCTTGGGATAGTTAATGAGACTGGTGTTGACCCATGCATAAAACATTTTATCTTTATACTAAATGGCAAAAGCTTCCCTGAGGGTAAAATTCAAGTGAATGTGTGATTCCTCCATCTTCCTTCACTGTTCTGTAAAATTGAACAGAGTTGCAAAGAGATAGCAGTTCCCAGTGTGAAAATACCAGACTGCCTTCACTTCCTTGTTATTTGAGAAAAAGTAATAAATAGACCTAAACTTCAGATATTAATTCCTCTTCTATAAAAGAAATGAAGAAAAACTTGAGCAGACTTAGTCACTGTTCTGTCCTGCACTGCCCTAAAATCTGATGACCTTTCTTAAGACAGACCACTTGCAAGACAAGGGGCTACTTTTATATTTCACTGGATATGACACATACACTCTTGCGTGATATAATCTTAGAAAAATTTCTCTGTTAAGCCAAAAGCTGACAAGCCTTATGATTTGCATTGAGGCCTAGTGGCTGTTTTTATGGGGTGGGAGACGTTTCTTGGTATGTAGCTAGTCTATAGCCTACATTTCTACTTGAGTAATTATGGAATTATCAGGGTAAATCTTACTGTTTCACACTGATTATTAGCTATAAATTGCTAGATAGTATAAAACCAGCTTTGTGAGTTGAGTAACTGATTTGATGTCATTCTGTTTAGAAATGTTATGCAGAAGAGCTCTGCTTGAGTTCTTCATTTTTCCCCAAGTGAGTGTGAGTGCGTGTGTGTGTGTGTGTGTGTGTGTGTGTGTGTGTGTGTGTGTGTGTGTGTGTGTGTGTGTGTGTGTGTATGTGTGTGTGTGCGTGCGGTCTATTCCCATGTTAGGAAAGCCTTACCCTTATTGTCATCATACAGACCAGATTCAAATATGTGGAACATTTCTATAAAATACAGTAGTCTTTTGTTCCCTAATGACACAGTAGTATGTTATTTTGTCATTGACATATGTTAGGGTGCTCAAATGTGTTTGGCAGTTACTATTACTGCTGTGCTATGTGAAATTATTTATCATTTATATGTATTTGTATGTGCTTGTCAGTATACCATGACTCCAGCGTTCCTGCAATTGGAAAAGTATGCATATGTCATGAGGTAGTTAAGTGTAGTAGGATATTGTACAGCTGTGGTGCAGCTGTGTACATCCTAGTGTGTGAGAGAACTTTCATGGGAAAGACAACACAAACCCTGAAATCAGTCATTCTTTAAGTGCATGCATTTAAGGACTTTATAAAATATAAATAAATATAAAGGAAAATGAAGCATAAAAAATACTTGGTATCCAGAGAAACCTCACTTACAGGAAACAGAAGATGTAAAATACAAAGAAAATACTTGATAGTTGTTAAAGTTAATAATTGTAGTTATAAAGCATAGACAAACAGCATAAATATTGTTTATACCTGTAGTTATGTTTGCAATAATTTGTTGTACTATGTTACATATTTTTTATTTAAAAATACGTAAAAAAAAAAGAAAAGGAATATCGTTTGCAATTATTGTGTATATTAGTAGATATAATGCATTATTGTCATGAATTAATATTGTAATATCAACCAATAGAGAGGATTATGATCTGGTCTTCAGTCTTAATGAGTAAAGTGTGTGTTTGAGATATGGATGCCAAGAAGTTCACCTTGAGAGCAAAGTTCGATAGGTGAATCTTGACATCCATGTCGAGAATACATAAGAGTTCGTTACCATTGGAGATCTGATCATAATTCTTTGTATTGCATGGAGATTTTTCTTCTCTATCTACTACTAATTAGTCAAAAATAAGATTTATTAAAAAATGCAATGTGTTGCACTGGCTTTGAAAATTGGTAAAGCTCCTTATGTATTCCCTGTCTAAGGGAAGCATTTTCATTCAAAATACTGGGTGTATTTTAGCAGACAGCAGGCAGAAATGGGAGTTGAAACAAAGCCATTTTATGTCCTGTTGATGCTGTTTACTGGCTGTCACTGTTTGGTTTTAGTGCTGGATGTAATGTTAATAGCATGTAGGAGTGCTTAATGATTGTTAAGCACTCTTCTAAGCATTGTTAAGGTTGGATCTTGCACTTCAGTTTTGCAGATTGAGGAAGTTATTTAACTGTTTTTTATCATAATCATTGAGCTCCATGCACAACAGAAATATTATTTAATACATAAGTGTCTGTGGCACAACAAAAAAGCAGTGTCAGTGGCACACTAGGTAGCAGACTCAACTTTGGTGCAGAAGGCTGTGGGTTCTATTCCCAAAGCAGGTAGATAGATTGCTGGATATGTAGCTAGGAAGGTATGATACTGGGCTCTGCTGTATAGATAGTTGAATGCCTGTGGCTTGAATCTAGCTTCCTCTAGGTTGATGGCAGTAATACTTGGTTGGGGTTGGCACAAGATACAAGGTTTGATTCTCACATTTGAGGGAAATTGGCTAAGCTTAAAATGGTCTCCAAGGGCAGCTAGCCTACTACTCACCTATGAAACTAGGAACTATAAAGTTCATAATGGCAGTGAGGCAGAACTTGTAATAATGTCAGTTGTAAAATATACAGAAAATGTTAAAAAAACAGACTGCCAAACTCCAGTCAGGCATGGTCCTCCCAAACTAATCATGGTCAAAATACATATTAAACAATATCGAGTCATCGTTATTCAAAACGTGTCCACTGATTGGACAGCCCAACAATTATGGCCATTGTAAGTTGAGCATATACCAATAGCAAAATAGTCTGGCTGCTGAAGTACTACTGAGTGACTGGACTTTTCTATTAGCATATGTTTAAAAGATAGCAAAATATGAGAAAAACAAGTAAATTCTGCAAAAATAAATAATCAGAAATATTCCTTGTTTTTAGGTTGTCCCTCATAAAATCTAAGTAAAAAAACAGCAATGGAGATTCTCTCTCCCCTATTGCTTTCCCTGCACTGGACTGATGTACTGTGCAAGGCTGGCAAAACCAAAAAGTAACTGGAACCACAAGCAGGGATAAAACAACAGTTGTTTGCTCAAAAAGAATAAAGTTCACAACTCACTTGAAAAGTTGCTTTTGTATAAAGTAAGAGATGTTTATTCCAAAATTTAAAAATCCACAGTGTACTTAGAGTTACATTGCAAGTGCAAAGAACACTTTCACCTAGATATGCTTCTTCAGACAAAAATCTGAACAACTCATTGTGTTTAGCTTATAAAATCCAGATGTAGTCACATGATCAATTCACAAGTTAAAATTGTTGTCACATGATAAGATTAAAATAAACTATAAAAGGTGTATACAATTACATGTAAGAAATATTTATAAGTAACATCTCTGACCACAAATTACGTAACTCTTAAACTGCATTTTTTGTATATACTGTACTCTGTACCTTTCATCGACTGGATTTACTGTCACGCTTTCTGTATCACTGTTCTGAACCTTGAATGTTGTTATTTTACATTCTATTTTTTCAAACTGTAATTTGAATCATATTTGTATCTGGTATTTGTACCTTGTATGTCTAGCTTTTCTCCCCGGGCCTCCACCGAGAAAGGACCCGTGTCCAGTCAGACCTTATCGGATACCAAATGTAAAATAAATAAATAAACAATGAACAGTTAAAAATAAAAAGTAAAAAATAATAAGTGATAATACTACTTATGAAATTTTGATTTATTTAAACATAATATGGTAACAAATGCAGGAAGATCACTGTATTTGAGAATGTGAATCAACCAATTATCAGGCAGTCAGTTAAGTACTACCATGACAACTGATTTTAACAAACTTGTGATTAACAGTTAAAAATATGTTTCCTAAGACACAGTTCAAAGTAAAATTATATATGTAAAATATAAACAAAAAACATTAAAAATATATGTATATTGTTAAAATCAGTTGTCATGGTAATACTTAATTGACTGCCTGATGATTGATTGATTTTGTACTTTTGCACTATTTAAATGGTTTGTATCAAATGGTTTGGATATGGTCTGAGGAAACGATCCAGAGGGATTGCGAAAGCGCTTACCATTTTAATAAACTATACAGAAGTATTTTACAACTGCCTGGGTAATTCATCTTTGGTTGTGGATCTGTGCAAGGAATATATTCTTCTTTTTCGTATGCTGGTTTCTTGTGCACAGTTTGTTTACAGGGCGACCTTTTATTTTTACTACAGTATTTGAGAATGTAAGTACTTCAAATGGGGCCTGATGGAAACCATGTCAATCAAATCCAGGGAGTATGTGCGCCTTAAATCTAAAAATCCATTGCAGTTCTGTCCTATCTGTGTGCAATTTTAAGTCACACGCCATCTGAGCGGCACACGTATAACTTGAAAAATAGCAAATTTAAAGGTATGAGTTAGCTCTGTTTTGAGTATGTTTGTATAAGGCATGTGTTTGAACACTTCTCCTAATGTCTGACATGTGTTGACCTATTCTGTCTTTTAGTTTTCTATTTGTCTTTCTTATGTAATATGATTCACACTCGGAGCAGTTTGCTACGTATGTTAAGTGCTGTGTGTTACAGTTGCCAAATGCTCTTAGTTCAGAAACAGTGTCTTTGATTGAATATCTAACAATTACTTGTCAGTATTAATATATTTGCAGAAAGTATATTCGTTACATTTGCACGTTCCTTGCTTACTAATGTAAAATAAGATATATTTTTTGGTTGTTCTTTATAGCAAAGAATGTTGTTTAAGTTATTAGCTCTTCTATAACTAAAATTTGGTGAATCAGATATATTGTTCCTTAGCTCAGGAATCTCAGTTAAAATAGACCAGTATTTTCAATAATGTTCATTATGGCTGGTGTACTTCTATCACACGTAAGAATATATCTTAGTTTGATGTGATTATGACTAGTGGGTGATCTTGCACCTCTGTTAGTGGTTAGCAGGGGTGTGTATTCTGGGGATCTGTTGTTTATAATGTCTTGTTTTAATTGTCTTAACTTATTGTTGACTATAACCTCTCTGTATAAATTCTAAAGTAGTAATTTCAAGTTGCTTTTCCATTAATGTATCATTTGTATTTAGTTGAGCTATCCCAACAAGCTGGTTTTTAACAATGTTTATCACTCCGGAAGATACTTCTCAAGGTAACTGGGGCAAAATGCCATTAGATCATGCAGGAGTTCCTCCTTCAAGTCAGACTTCTTCCACTAGAACTTGTATTAATAAAAAAAAGATTAAACATTGTTCTTTTGAAAAAGTAATTACTGTTAAAAATGATAAGTTCCTTACCATGGTAAGGCAGGCATTACAGACAAAGAATACTGGTACACAGTGTAACAGCCCCTCTTTACCCTGATCCAGTAATCAAGGAGCCCCATTCCTCACCACTGACACAGATGAGAAGTAGTCACTAAAAACAGGAATAGATTTACACAGTATTTCAAATACAGCTTTCTGCATCAAGCACAACTTCCCTCTAGAGCACACAGGGAGCCTGCTCCAGACCGGGGACTGGACTCTGTTTCTCCAGATCCCAAACAAGATTCACCTTGTAGCACTGTGTCCCAGTTCCAAGTTTCTGATGCACACACTTGAATATCTGATTTTTCACAAACACACACACACACACACACACACACACACACACACACACACACACACACACACACACACACACACACACACACCTGAGAAATGCTGACACAGATTCACCAGCTGTGTCCTCTCTCTCCAGACTACAAGGTAGATTGCTGCCAGCAGTCAAATACTCTAAGGCCCTTACAAAGGGTAACCAATTATACTGTGTCAAATTAATACTGATATAAATAGTAGTGTGTGACTGAAGCATTAAGGCTTATTGGAGTGGCCACAGTGTCACTAAAATAAGCACATGTGCTGTCAAGATGTTAAAAGTATTCTTTAAAAGATCAGCCACAATGAAAAGGTATAAAATATTTAATAATGGATAACAAAATAAAAAACAGGAGAATACTTAATATTTAGTTACAATAAACATCAGAGTTTTCAGTCACTTGAAATATAAAAATAAAACAGTTGGATAGAATCTCACAGATACAGAAAAAGAGATAATACTAAACTAATCTCACTGTACTTTTCCGAGCTGAACTAAAGAGAAACAACTGTACCTAGTTAACTCACTTAGTACCACAAGGCAAGATGTACTGCTGAGATGCTCACGTCCCACAAGACAAGATGAGATGCTACACACTGACTGAACCAAACTACTTACAATTAAAAACTGAACAACTAAACTGTGATAACTGCCATAGATCTTTTATATCAGGTTCAAAAGAAAAACAAAAACAAAGAACAAACTGCTGTTGCCAGAGTTCTGTCCTTCAGCTGTTTATAGAATGACATCACATCTAGTTACCTGACTCTAAAACAATACACATTCAGAACTCTGTTAAGATTCTGTTGCAGCTTTTTTAACATAAGCAACTTTTACAAATGCATTTTTTTAATACAAGCATCTGTATAAATCAATGTGATAGCCAAATGGCATAAGACTATTTATAAACTATTTATAAAACTCCAGCTAACTATGCTGGCATATATTACATATGCATTGTCCTATTCTCCCTGGTACAGATGGCAGTACCTTACATCATCACACACATAATCCATTATAAATGGGTATACTCTGTAAAGTAATTCCTAAGGAAACATGTTCTGATAATTCTGACTTTGATGGAAGTAGGCCTTCTTCTCCTACAGATTCCCAAGCCCAGGTATCTGATTGTGAGGAAAATATTAATTTGTATTCTCCTGTAGAGGAATTTTCTTTGAGTCAGACCATAGCCAGGATGAATGATGTATTTTTATGGGAGCAAATAGATGTGGCCCATGAACTGAAGAAGTACTATGACATATTTCAAATGGATATACCTCATTTCTCTCCCATTCTTCCTATACTGTCAGCCTTGGAGGATGTGTTGAATGCTGCCTGTAGTCAGCCTGATACCCAACCATCTATCCCAAAAAAGCAGGTAAACTGTATGTGGTACCACAGGCTAATAACATTTTTTTTCTCACCATAGATGTAATCCAGCAGTGATTTCTACTGCTTCTCATGCTGGCAACTGGCTGGCCCTTAATACAAATTCTTTTCCTGGTTAAAAGAAATGCAAGATGTTAGACTGCATAGGTAACAAGATGTTTTCTTCTTCCACTTTAGCGTTTAGAATTCTGAATTACCAGACATATGTGTGGAAATTTATATGCTTTGTTATATGGACAGTCTGAGGGAATTGGGCACAACTCTTCATACAAAATAAAGCTCTTTTTTGAACCAAACTGTTTCTGCTGTGTCCCAGGTATCTAAGCATGTTTTAAAGAGTATGTGTGATTGTCCAGATACCGTGTTCTGGGCCACTGCTACAGTGTTGAGAAGATTTGAGTTTGCTGATGGCGTAAATTCTGAAATCTTAGTTTCTGCTTTAGATATGTATGTATTGTTTGACTCTTCTGTTACCCAGGTTTTCAAACAATATGATTAGTATGATCAGGAGAGTTACAGATGGCCTTGGGTACACAAATTTCCTGTCAGGGGAGTTTCTCCCAATGATCTTAACCAAACAGAATTCTTTCTTCAGGTTCTTCAGTCTTTGCACACCCATGGATTAATAGAACCAGTGACCGCAAGTCAAGGGGCAAAAGCATCTATTCCAGAAGGTTTCTGGTACCAAAGAAAGAGGTCTCTTAGAGAACTGTGCTAGATCTTTCATTTCTAAATGTCTTTATGAAACTACAAAATTCAAAATGTTGACCGTACAGAACCTGTTACTCTTCATTCCTCCAACGAGTTACTTGGTAACACTAGACTTGAAAGATGGCTATTACCACATTCACATCACCATGGGCTTCAGTAAGTTTCTAAACTTCTCTGTTCTGGGCAACACTATCAGTTCCCTGCATTACCCTTTGGTTTATCTGCAGTTCCAACATTGTTCATGAAATTTCTTAGCTCCAGTCATGGCTTATTGCAGGCAAAATGGTATTAACAATTTTCTCTTATTTAGACAACTAGCTTAACTTTGCAGAGTGTTTATTCAGATGTTGAGAGTCTTTAACTTGGTTATGTCTCTTTTAACCAATATGAATGTCTAGATAAATGTGACAAAATCTTCCTTGACTATGTCTCACAGGATTATATTTCTGGAATGCCTTCTAGATATTTCTCTTCTAAATGACTTTTTGATACGAGAGAATGTGGATTTTTAGCTGGAATCTTAACTGAACTTCTCCAGTCAGTCTCTGACTTCTGCAGGAGAATTTCTCAGGATCCTAAGATTCATGGCTTGTATGATTCTTATTATTCCTCTTGCCATGGTTTCTAAAAACACACAGTCACAGCATTTGCATTCTCTGGAGTATAACATTCTAGTTTCTGGCTTTATAAAAAGGGGATTGCATGGATGAAGAAAACAAATTCAACTGAACCCATGTTTTCTGCTGTCTCCTCAGACCTCAAACTAGTCTCTCACCACAAATGCATCAGATTTTGATTGAGGAGCAGTTTCTGTGGGGGTAAAAGTGCAAGGCCTGTGGAGTCCTTCAGACTAGCCAAAGCACATCAATGTAAAGGAGATGTTGGCTGTGATCTATGCCTTAAAGTCATTCCATCAACTATAGTCCCTGGGATCTCTTCAAGTGATTACTGACAATACCACAGTCATTAAACAAGTAGGGAGGTACTAAGTTGTATGCCATATGCAAGCTGGGTACAATATGATGGTATGATGGCTTGGGAGTTAGCTATTCATCATTTCTTATCTCTCTTAGATCAGACTAGATCCTCATGAATGGAAATGGAAGAGGAGGTCTTTCAGGAACTTATCCAGCTGTGGACAGCACCTCAAATAAATCTATTCACCTCCTTTCAAAAGAGACAACTAAAGAAATGTTGTTCCTGGGCACCTTGCAAGCAAGCCTGGAAAAGACACATTTTCATTCCTTTGGTATTAAATATTCCTTTATGCTAATATCCAAGGAAATTCTGAAGATTCAAAAGGATACCCCGTAAATCATTGTGGTGACCTTGTTTTGACCCAGGCAAAATTGGTTCTCTCTTCTTATGGAATTGGCCAAGAGCGATTGCTACAAGCTTCCTAACAGTCTGGATCTACTCACACAAGATAAGGGGAGTTTGATACACCCAGTATCTATCAACTTCAACTGACTGCCTGGATGATACAGTTCTTATACCTTTCAGACACTTATTTCTTGGAGACATGCAGCAGGTTTTAAAGGAGGTAAGAAAGCCTGCTACTAGAAAATCTATATTAGTAAGTAGAAGCAATTTTTTAGTTGGTGCCTAACCAATAACCAGGTCCCCATCATGGGTTTTGTACCACTGGTGTTCAAATATTTTTGTGAGTTACATTTCTTTGGCCTCTCTTATTTCCCTATAACGATTCATCTTGTGGCCATTTCAACACGCCTGCCTATGGATTATCCTCTTTCTTTAGTGTTTGTTATGAAGCAGATTCTGAAAGGACTAAGACCTTCTCATAAACAGGTTGTTTCTCCTTGGGATTTCAACTTTGTGATGGAAATGTTGACTATGCTTTAAGGTTCCTGAACTGGAAAACTGTACTCATCATTCCCCTGGCATCTGCAAGAAGAGTATCCGAGTTGCAAGTTGTCATGGTGGGCGAGCCCTATATGATTTTCCACAGGGATAGGTTTTCTGTACAAATAAATCTATCATTCATGCCCAAAGTAGTTTCAGAACTTACCTTGAGTCAAGCCATCATTATCCCAGTTATCTACCGAGAACCTAAAAACATGGGAGGATTCTGCATACTCTGGATGTCCTTAAGCACATGAGGTACTCTCTTGACAGAACTAAGCTCTTTACAAAATCTGATTAGCTATTTATTTCTTATAAATGGGCAGAAAAGAGACACTCTGTGTTTAAACAGACAGTTTCACTCACCACCCTACCTTCATTCCCATCAGCCACATCATCACTTAAATAAGCAAACCTCACTCCTATAATACCCAACAGATTAGTAGCACAAAATAAGTTCTTATTAACAGAAACAATGTAATGCTTGACCAGTCACAAACTGAAACATTAGCATTCATTCCCAGGCAATAGATAACATACATCATTATGTTCTTATCCTACCTTAACAAAAAAAACTATATTACTATACAGACAATTATAACCATGATATGCATTCTTATATTCCATGGTAATCTGGAGTCCCCCTACCAAAATCCATTTCCTCAAACCCCTGATATATACTTAGCACAAGTTATATTATTATTTTTTAAACATATTTAAAGCATTAAACATATTTTTTAAACTAAATTGCAACAACTAAGAAACACCACAATCCTTTAGCGAAAAAAACTATTTATTAAATGCTTTCTTACACCAAATAAATGGACTTCTTCAGAAAACTGCAAAACAACTATATAAAGTATTTAAATAACCTAGACAGGGGTCCAGGGAAGTAAACAGTGTGGGAAGAAATAGCCAGGGAATTGTTAGGGCTAGGCTTGTATAGGCACTAGGGCCGATAGCCTAGTACCAACCTATGAACCTATGAACACAAATGAAACACAACTTTTAAGTCTCCCAATCAGAAACAAAATATTCCTAAAGGTCAGTTTATAAGGGCCTCCAGATTAATAATGCTGGATTCAGTTTTTAGGATAGAAATGGATAATATTTTTCTATGTTTTTGAGAAAGGGATATAGTCAAGAGCATTTACTTGTATAAGCTGAAGAAATGATTCACAATCATGAAAAATGTTATCCACCCATTTTGCATAAGGGTATTAACTATGGTAAAAAACATGAAAGTACTTGTTGTAACAATAAGAAACAATCTTTTAAAGTTGGCATGACAGTGGATACAAGTTTTGTTAAACATATTGTCGCTGACAACTGGAAGATTTTGGAACGAAATCCTGACCTCATTAAAACAGTACAGAATGCCCTTCTTTTTGTATAGGGGTTACAGTGAAAGACCAACTTCACAGAGGCAACCCATGTGTAAAATGTATTATTTCAGATAAACTTATATAGGTACGTATCCATGTGGACACTGTAAAGCATTTCACTTTATTTATGAAGGCAAATTTATGGAATTGTCAGGGATTAATAAAACTATTTTTACTAGAGACAGATTTTCTTCTAATAGTATTAGAACTGTTTATCTTGCATTATGTGAGACTTGTTTTAGGTACTATATTAGTATGACCACCAGGCCTTATAAAAAAGAATACTGGAACATGTGTATGGTATTAAAACAAAAAAAATAAAGTAATGCTTTATTTAGATGTCCTTCGATGTGTTCTGATTATAAGAAATTTTATTTTGGGGGTCTGGATTTGGTAAATCCTAATCAAGGGGTGGTGACTTAAAAAGAAAATGGAACAGAAAAAAGTGATTTGACAATTATGGCTACAAATTGATTACTTATTTGGTTTAAATGCAATCATAAACATCAATTTGTTTAACACAATGAAAGTTTCAAATAGTGGATGGTTTATGACTATACTTGTTTACTAGTTTTAAATAGGAAAATTAATGTTATTTCTTTAATTATATGTTTCAGTTGTGACATTACTGTCTCTGATTTGGGGATTTAAAGCTTGTGTTTCATCTGTGTGTAGTTAAACACTTTGTATAGTTGTTCTGAAGTGTTCTGTAGAAGTCCATTTATTTGCTGGATGAAAGCATTTAATAAATTGTTTTTCACTAAAAAGATTGTGCTGTTTCTTAGTTGCTGGTTGTTTTATCTACAGCATATATCGGGACTAGTTGTTTGTTTTTTGATTTACCTTTATTAAATTATCAAGACATAAGAAAACATATATTAATAAAAGCAAATCATATTAATATTTTTTCCATTTACATATATTATACATCAGATATATTTTGACAGCCGCGGTGGTGCAGCTGTTAGCATTGTCGCCTCACAGCAAGAGGTTCTCCCATTCGATTCTCGGCTGAAGTGCCTTCTGTGTGGAGTCTGCATGTCCTCCCCATGGTTGAGTGATGCTAAAGTCAAGTGATGCTAAAGACATGCAGGTAGTTGCGAGCATGAATGGGTGTGCCTTCATTGAAAGTTGGATGTTGGGCTGGCAACTCGGCACTGTAAAAATCCACTGCCAGTCATGAGCTGACTGGAGTTCTGCTGTGGCGACCCCTAACTGGGAAAAGCCGAAAGAGAATTGTTATACATCAGATATATTTTCTTTCTTTATTAACTGTCATCAGTCCAACATTACATACATTATTCTGCATGTATTGTTACCATAATTTCCATTTATCTTGATGTAATTTGTTCCTTCCCTTTTCTCAGGATCCCTCTTCCAGTTCTTTTATCTATTTCACAATATTCAATACTTCAGATCAGGGCCATTCTTAGCCAAAATGGCACCCTAAATGAAGTAGTGCTCTGGCGCCCCTTAAGCCCCACCCATACCACAGTCATGAAACACCTCTATTTGAGTCACACCCACAGGGTCACTCCCCAAGAAAGCCACTCCAGTCATTTCCTTAAATTATTTAAATGCATAGGAAGAATAACTACATTACAAGGTATCTTTAGCTACAACTAATTCTGCATAGTATTTTCTACTTTAAATACCAGAGCCAGATCATGATCAAATAGGGCCCTAGGCAGGGTAATAGACTGCCTCCTAGAGCAGCCACTCCTGCAGCAACCCCCTCCCCCCCCAGCAGCATCCCCCTCCTCAGCCATTCCAGTGTTTCATTATTTGGTTCTTTCTCACCAGTTACCATGCATACTAGTCTCTTATTTGCTTCTACGGTCATTACAGATATTGAAATAAAATAGCACAAACACAGGTAGCCATTTGCTAAACAATACAGTCTTGCAATGAAAACAGGCTTAGCATAAGCAGTAAACTACTCTGCCCTTGAAACTCACATTCATTGAAATGGAAAAATTCATATTCATTGAAACGGCATGAAAACCCACATTCATAGAAAATGCATCTGGCCAGTGAAGAATTAAGTTTACCTTTGGGCTGTTTTCAAAACAGACTCCTTGCACACATTTTTTAGGGCCATGCATATGTGTATTTGTTCTTTGATTCACCTTCCTGATTGCATATAATTATATTCTTTGTGTAATACAGCACCACTTGTTAGAGAGTGTTTTGAATTTGTAGTTTTAAACATTCGTTTAATAAGCATAACAAAATGTATGAACCAATAACTACCCATTTCAGAAATTTTCAACCATAAAAGGCCACTTAAGACATCTGTCATTATAATCCACCAATATTACTCCATACTCACAATCTCTGCAGATGTAAAATCTTCTGAATTCCACATTAAAGAAATCTGTACCTAATGATGAGGTTGCTACCGGCAAAACAACTTCACATATCAATGTTTTATCTACAAAGTCAGTGCCTGCTTTCCTTGAAGAATTAATTGCTTATATTACATTAAAAATTGTAAGTTGGTAATATTGCAATAGGAAATTACCTATTGCAATAGGAAATGACCAACATGTTCATAGTCACTAGGTATCTCACACAAAGGACATACTCAGGAGTGTAGAACCCCTATCCCCCCTTATAATGCACCAGATAATCAACAATCATATGGGCAATGCAATATCAGCACTCCATCTACGTGGTGTGGCAGTAGAATCCACAGCCTTCTGCACCAGACAGTTATGCTACTACCACTGCTTTCAGATTTTACAACACAGTGTGCCATTTGATAAACAAAAAAAACAGCTAGTTGCACATCGAAACATTTGCACTTTTTAGAGTATGTTTTAAATTGTAGTTTTGAACATTTTTCCAGTAAGCAATAAAACAAAATGTATGAACCAATAATGACAAAACTACCAATTTCAGAATATTTTAACCATAAAAGGCCTCTCAAACATTTGTCATTACAACCCACCATGCATTTTCTGAAGGAAATGAAGGCTGAAACTCAAATGTATGACATTTAGTTATTTAAATCTTCAGTGATTTGCCAGAAAACCACACAGTTTATGAGGAATAGGCCAAAAATATGAGGCAAAAATCTGGATAGTTGAGAGATATGCATACTTCTCAACCTTACTGCAAGAAATCTGGACATGATGTGGATGCAATGACCATAAAAATAGGGAAAGATTTTAAATATTACACTTTTTTAACTTAAAGTTGCTAGAACAACAGGATTTGTGTTAACTTGCATTTCTGAAGGATATGAAGTCTGAAAGTCATATATTTGAGATCCTTGGCAGGTTAAACTTCAGGCAAATGATGCTTTTGAGTTCAGTCTTTGGCCATCCATAAGTTACTCTCTTTAAGAACTACCTGTCAACCTCATCAAAAAATCAAGGTCATCATTAAGTTTATATTTTACTTTTATATAGAACATATTATTAACTTCTGCCAACCAGCTTTAGTGGTCTCTTCCTTATGATACAAATCACCATTATCATACTATAGTGTACAAGTGACACTTCTCTACGGACCAGTGCAGCCCATCTCTAAAGGTCCTTGGCAGCCTACCTTCAATGAAATACTTTATTGCATTCTGCTTGCACAAGTAAAGTGTTCCTACTTCCAGCTATGCCCACCCCAGCCTGTTTGGTATCCCAGAATTTTAAAACTTTAGATTATATGCTCATTTATCCCCCTTCCCTCCTAGTACACTCATCTCCTTAGAATATTTTAGGCAGTGCCTTACTCTGTTGAAATACGTTCCTGTCTTCATCCTGGTCATGAATTTATAGGGTATCTTGAGTCTAAGCAGAATTTAAGAGAAATTATCCATTATGATGAGGACATACCTTTGATATCTGTCATGTTAATTGCTGATATTAGTGCTGCCTCAGGCTATTTGATCAAGTTAAAAAGAAGAAGAATAGAGGTGGGCTGCAGTCTCTTTGGATAAAGCCAACATCTCATAGAGGTGGAGATGTCTATCTAATTCATATTCAGCATGTACATCCTTCATGTGATGTATATACATGAAATAGGTTCATGGTTCATAGGTGTGTACTAGGCTAATGACCATGGAGCCTTTACAAGCCTAGCCCATAGGATTACCCTAGCATTGTACCACACGACCTTAGTTCCCAGTGCCTCTGTTGAGTAGAACCACTGGAGTGATCCCTGGGGTGAATTTTCTATTTCCCATTCACACATCAATATTTCTCTTGAAAAAGGCCAGTGAGGTGCTCTGCTTGACATGTATGGGAAGTCAATTCCATAGAATGGGCAGTCTCTGGGCTATAAACCTGTCCCTCCAGCACTTTCTGTTGATTGTAGTAATGAGGTTGAGGTCTCTGGAGGGTGTGGTGCAGAGGGATGGCACGCAGAGCCTTTCAGCACCACTTTGCCCTAGAGCAGAGTATGGTCTTTGGGAGGATTTGTCCTCCCCTAGCTACCAGTAATTGTTTCCTTTCAGTTAATGTTTTCCTTTGGTTTAAACACTGGAGAAGCTATTGGAAGGACCAAAGCAAGCACGCTTCTGACCATGGGGATAATAGTTTAATTTTTGAAGAAAAGAGGAGCCATCAAGGTAGGAGTCTTTGGGCAGGATAGTGTTTATGTTTACAAAAAAAAAAAAAAGAAAAAAAAATAATTTGTGGAAGAACCACAGACTAAGGGAGTGTTGATGAACATATTACCAGGGCTAGATTGGAACACTGGGGATATTGCAAGTGAAAGGTCATGTTTTGTTATGTGAATAGCATGCATAACATTTTGTTTCTGCTGTATTTTTATTTTGCAGTTCAGGGTCTATTTAAGCAAAGAGACAACTGGAAAAACACAAAGATTTTCTGCAGAGTTACCTGTACACGATGCTTTTTTCTACAGTTTTTGTTTTTGCTGCTATCAGAACAGTGGTCTCTTCCTTTTTCTTAGTCCCTATTTACTTGATTTCTTTCCCTTTTCTGTTTAAGTGTTTCTTGACTTTTCTGAACAGCATGTTTTATGTATGTGATGGCATAGTTTAATTGCACTTACAACCTTTATTTTGCCAAACAGCTAATACCATTTTACCATTCATAAAAAATTCAATACATATCTTCGGGTTTTTGCATTTGCTTGCATTTGCTGCAAGAAATTGGAAAAACAACTACAACTCAGTTTAATCCACATGTTGACAACTTTGGTACTGTATTAATGGTGCATCTTAAATACACACACACACACACACACACATATATATATATATCATTATTTAGGTGACTTCTGTTCTTTGATTTACCACAGAACTACACATTTTATGAGGACAGTTGAGAGGTATGTTGTGCGTGCACACACACACACACACACACACACACACACACACACACACACACACACACACACACACTCATCTACTCTCTCACATAGCAACACACACACACACACACACACACACACACACACACACATAGACACACACACACCTACTCTCTCATGAAGCAACACACATACCTTCTCTTTCATGCAATCACACAACTACCAACTAGTTTAAATTCCACACACCTTCTCTCTCATACGCACACACCTACTCTTTCACAAAGTAACATATGAACTTTATCTCTCATACAAACAGAATGACTAATTAAAATTCCATACACACACACACACACACACACACACACACACACACACACACACACACACACACACACACACACACACTTTCTCTCACATACAGAAGCCCAGTTTAAACTACACAGACATACACATACACTTACCTTCAGTTATTTTTAATCCGAATAGCCACACACGTGCACATGGAGTGAACCCTTATCTTAAAGTGCTAGCGTAATTTCCAAGTGCAACTTTAGAACGTCTTTACATCCATGTTGGCGTGCTTGGATGTGACGCATGCATGTTCCTACTTAAAGGAGAAGACTCCACTACTTTGGAGTGAAGTTTTTTTTTTTTGTTAATTCTTGAAGCCTCCAGTCCTGGCCAACCTACGGCTGTAAAACTGGGAGGGGTGCTCGCTTCCCCCTCCTCGCCCTACGATTCCTGCACCCTATGGTTTATTTATTTTAATTAATTTACTTTTCTTATTAAGAAAAGTAAATTAATTAAAATAAATTGAAAAATATATACAAATTGCGCCCTTTATGAGGCCGGCCTGTCTGGCGGCCTAAGGTGATGCCCCTTGTAGTTCCTCTATGGCGGCCGAGATACAGTTGGTTTAGACTTTGTTTCCCATTTTCTAGTAATTTTTTTTTTGGCAGCCAACAGAATTAAACTTAACAAGGCCTTACTATGTCTAGGCAATTCAGATCCCAGCTCAAAAGAATTTCCTTAGTCAAAGCCATTTGCTTTCCTGATATTTCTTTTTTTTACTCAAATGATTTTTATTTTGATGAAATAACACAATAATTTAATACATTCACAACATTCAATAACTATTTACAGTGTTTACATTCAGCCTGACAAAAAGTATTCAGAACATTTGTAGTTAAATAATAAGTTAATATATAAACTATGAGAGTAAGGAAGAGTTTGGTTCCATCTGCAGGATATCAATCAAATTCAAAACTTTCCTCCATGGACTATTAACCAATGGCTTAGGAAAAGTTCTTAACTCTTTAGTTCTTTTTTTAAATTAGTATGCATTTCTTCAGTGATGATAGGAATTCCTCCATTGTGGGTGTTACATTAGAGTTCCATCTTCTAGTTATACATTTTCTGGCTATTGCTAACATTGTCCACAACAAATACAGGTAATCTTTCTTCATATAATTACTATTAACAACATTCAATAAAATTAAAGACTTTGTCAAAACAAATATATCAGTATAGATAGCTTGAAGAAATGTTTTAATCTTATTCCAATATGATATAATATTAATATAGTCATAAAAAATATGAGATCAGTCAGCATTAGTGGACAGATGACATCTCCAACATAAGTTGCTGTTTGAAGGTTTCATTTTTGTGAGTTTCTCAGATGTCAAAAAGGATCTGTGTAAAAATTTCCAATGAAAAATCCTCTAGAATTGTGAGTAAGAAGTTAGTTTAACTGAAAATAAAATGTTTATTTTATCTTCCATTGATAATTATACTTGAAACCCTTTAGTTAGGTATTACCAGTAAGAATCTTTAGGAGCTGTCTTATAGACAAAGTGTTATATAGATATAATAATGCATTCTTAACATTGATATTATTATATAGAATTCCAAAAATCCAGTTTATAAATTTTGGTACGGTTTTGAAGGATGAGTTATGTATTATTCTACGCAGATCCTTATGTATGCTGTGACACTCTGAAGAACCAACCAGTCATTAGGGGATAGGCCATAGGTTGACAATATACTTTGTGTGTTCAAAGCTTGTTGATTTCTAATACATTGTAACCAACAAAATAGGTTATTATGTTCCCATAAACCAAAAATCTCTCTATGTGTTATATCAGGGAACCCTTGTAATAGTAAATGGTATTAAAAATCTATGCCACAGTTTTATATCTAAGTTTGTGTTAATACATTTTCTAAACACATCAAAAATATTGTTTATTAGTGTTAGTTTAGTTAATTTTGCTGTACTGTACTGTAAATTTAAACTTAAATAGTGCCATATCTTGTTATCTTTGTCAGTTACCAAAGCATTCTTTGATAAATAATTTTCATTCATTAGTCTAATGGAGTGTAACTGTTTCCAGTTGGAAGAGTATCTAGGATTTATCCAATTTATCACTATTTTAATTATGGATGCCTTTATACAAGGTTCCATCTCTGGGAATTTTAACCCTACTTGTTCCCATTTTTTGATATGATGAGAATATGCCACTCAATTTCTTTTGGGGTACCATAGGAATTTCATCAGATTTAAGTGATTTCTTTAAGGATTTTCTTTCCTGGTGGAAGTATAAGGGCTTGTACTATATATAATATTTTAGGTAACAAAACCATTTTTATCAGTTGTAACCCATCATCAAATGTTATAAACAAATTATTCCATTTGCTTATTAATGTCTTGATTAAGTCTATGGCTTTAGCATAGTTAAGCTGTAAGGTTTTCTCTATAATCTTGCCTAACTGGAACCTGTATGTTCTTTTTTATTTAATAATAAATATTTTTATTTAGATTTGTTGAAGGAGAGTCCTGAGATTTTTTGGAAATTTGTTATTACTATATCCACTTCCCCTAACAGTTCCTTAGAGTTGGGTAAGGTAAGTTAGACATCATCAGCAAACATCATTATTTTAGAAATATATTGGTCATATATATTTATACCTCTTATATTTGGGTTATTACATATCATATTAAAATGGCAATTATTTCTATGGTTAGAGCAAATAGGATAGGAGACATAGGACATCCTTCTCTAGTAGCTCTAGTGATTTGGATTGCTTTGGAAGTAAAGGGACCTAATTTGACATATGCTAGATTATTTTCATAGATTTTCTTTATCATGGTTATAAAAAAGGGGGGAAATCAAATAACTGTAAGACTTTAAATAAATAACCCCAATTTAAGAAGTCAAAGGCCTTTTGAATATCTAGACCTATTATCAATGCTTCATGGTTTCCTCTATTGAGGTAATCTATCAGAGATAATACTCTTTTAATATTATCCTGTGTATGCCTGTTATGCATGAAACCAGTTTGGTCTTCAATAATTATTTTAGATATGGGTATTTTCAATCTATTGACCATAACTGACATAGATAGTTTATAATCTTTATTCAACAAATAAATTGGTCTATATGAGTTGCAATGATTAAGGTCCTTATTCTCTTTTAATATAGGGGAAATTAAAGAATATCTCAAGAAGGAGGAATATTTGCTAATGTTTGAACTTCAAGAAAGGTTTTATGTAGGAGAGAGAGTATAGAAGAAGGGAACAATCTATAAATTTTGATAATTAAGCCATCTATTCCAGGTGCTTTATTAGACTTACTTCCTTTAATCTCATCTATAATTTCCTTTTGAAAAATATGTTTTTGTAGATCTAACTTAAGTTCCTCAGGAATTCATGTTATGTTGGGAACTATATTCTCTAACTTCTCACATTCATTTGTATTTATTTTATCTTTATGATGCTCTGCATAATGATAATTAAAAGCCTCCAGAATGTCCCCTATGTCTGAGACTTTTTTCCTTTTCCCTTCATGAAAGATACTATCAATGTTATTAATTTTTGATTATATCTTAACTTTCATAGATGCCTAGGAGAGGTAACATAAGAATTTAATTTCAGTTTTTCCATAGCTGAATTAGTTTTATGGGATAATATTTCATTATATTTCTTATTTGCTTCTTCTATTTTCTTATTATCTGTAGCAATTACGTTTTTATTAGATTTAAGAGATAATATTTGATTTTGGAGTTGCTGTAACTCTGAGTCCCATTCTTTAATTTATTTTTTTACCAGCTAATGGGTTTACCATATAGATAGGCCTTAAAAGAATCCCAAACCATAATTGTGTTTGCTTTTGGTTAGAAGTTATCCAAGATTTAAAATCTTTAATTTTTGTAATATATGATGGAATCCTGAAGTAATAACTAATTGATTGAATTGTAAGTGTATTAACAGCAGGGAATTATGATCTGAAAAGGGACAAGGTTGTATTGAAAAATTCAAGATTTTAGAATAAAGATCTTGTGAGATATACATTTTATCTATTCTAGTTTGGGTACCATGTCTGTAGTCCTGGTGTGAGAATAGTAAAGAATTTGGTCCCAAAGCATTAAAGGTGTCTTTTAATTTAAACATTTCTGTCCATTTTTTTAACTGTTTGGCTGAGGATGATGGTCTAGGAGATTTCCTATTGGTAGTTTCTGTAATATATGTGATACAATTGAAAATCACCTCCTAGTATAATATTACCTTTAGAAGTACCTGTAATAACATCTAGGTGTTTCTTAGCTAGTCCAACCCCCATACCCGGGAACCAGTATAAATTAACCAGGGTCTAAATTCTATTATTAAACTTAAGTATAACTAAGGACATGAGTCCATCATTATCTACATGTTTGTAAATGATTTGGGGATTTAAGAAAGTCTTTTTCCACAGAATTGTTACTCCTTTGGTCTTATTTTTATAAAACGATTTAGCAAGTATTGTGTATTCCTTAGGGTCCCACATAAATGTGTCATTTACTTTAAAGTGTGTCTCTTGGAGAAAAACTACTTGAGACTTACTTAGTTTAAGATACCATACTAGGTTGGCTCTCTTATATGGGTTGGTTAAGCCATTAGTATTTAAGGATATGAAAGCTAAATCCATATAAGAATTCTTTAAAGATAACAAATAATAAAGGAACTTGTATTAACAGAATCCTGTATACATAATACTCTTCATGAATAGACAATAGAATATCAATTGTTGTATTTCTATTTATCTCAATCCAAATAACTTTCCCCATGAAAGATAAAAGTAAAACAATTGTGTCAGGCATTTCAAAACTAGAAAAACAGTTAAATAACAAAAACAATTAGCATATTTCACTCTGATATAAACTTTAATACACCCTATACATGTAATGAGATACATTCCTAGTCTAGCAAATAAAACTAAATCTGCTAGACTACCTAGCCCAATTATCAACCTTTGTTGGTTCGAGCCCACGAAAACAAAGTAAAAAATGGAGAATATATTTTAAATTAAGAGAAAAATAGTAGTGATAAACAACTAATCAGATATTGATTCCAGTTAGGTTTTAGAGATGAGTTACATACACTATTATTAGAAACATTTAAACATTTACTGTATAAATACTTTCCTGATATTTCTGACAGAGTACTCTGTAGAGAATTTTCTACCAACTCATTACACTCCCAAAACATACATTTCTAGTTACCTCTTTCATTTCCATTATACCTCCAGCATTTGCTATATACCAGAGGAAAATTCTTTGAAGTCTGTTTATGATATGAAAATACCTTTGTAAACACTTCCAAGCAAAACTCTTAAACTTTCTGGACTTGTTTTTTGCTTGGGAGCCATATATATGCCTTCTCATTGCTCTGTTGTAAATTGCTTTTCCAGTCTCTCTTCCTAATCCTTTCTAACCTCCTGTGATTGATTATTATACTTTTCATGTAATATTTTATATGCTCTACTAATGCTCCATTTCTTTAACAGCAGCTTCTGTTCTAGATTCATCAAAATACTCTACTAAAGCTAGTATTTCACTTAGGATTCCTCTATCCCTTTCCATGTCTCTTTGCCTATACTCTAATATCTATACCTGGTAGAGAAGACAGTCTCTAGCCTGCAGTCCAATCATCTTATTGACCTCATCCCACTCTATTTACTCCCAATACCTTGGTTCCTTTGCCAATTTTATCCAGTAAATTTCAGCCCCTCTTGTCTATTTGCTGCACCCCTACTTGCAGACATCCTTACTGGCAAAATCTCCTTTCTCCATTTTTGTGTTGGCTTACTTCCAATATTTTTGACACTTTATGAATACAGTATTCTGCACAGTTGTTATTCTCCTTAAGGATCTGCATCCAAATTCCAACTATGCCTCCTTATTTCTTGAACTCTCCCCCCGCTTCATTATCATTCCTTTCTACTTTGAATTATAACTTCCTGCTTGCATTATGTATATGAGCCTTAATTATGTAGCTCTAAAATATCCCTTCAAATCAGGAAATCTTTAACCAACTTGTACTATTGGAAGAATCAACTTGTCCCTCTTAATTCTTCCCCTCTTCCCTTCCCAGATAAATGCCCTCAACTCTTTATTAATTATTGGTCACAACTTCTACTCTGCTTGATAACAATATGCCTGACCTGTATATAAAACTAAGGGGACTAAAAAACATTTTCACTGCTTTTATCTTATCAGATTAGATCCTGGTTAAATGGGGTCCTGGGCAGGGTAATGGATCACCCACACATTTCTTTGCCAATAACTCTAAATATAAAGCAAATAAGAAACAGGAGAGAGGACATTCCTGTCTGTTTCCTCTGTTCAGACACAACGTATTGGAGAAGAACCTTCCCACTTTAATTCTTGCCTCTGATCCTTCATAAAGCCTCCTAATTAACCTTATTCTTGTGTCAGGGAATGCAAATACTTCCACTGCTCTACTTATAAAATCCCAGCTCTGTTGAATACTTTATTTGCTTCAAGAACCACCAACAACAGTGGTGTTTCTTACATTCTGCTTCCCTCTAGATCATCATTGTTCTTTTAATTTTGTCAAATGTTTGCCACGCCTCCACAAAACCACATAGATCCATATCTATCAATTATGGCAACAACTTTGCAATTATTTTAGCTAGTATAAAATGCAGACATTCTATAACTATGGTTTAAAATTGAAATGGGTTTGCATCAGCCCATGTTATGCTATTAAACCATCTTCAGAACTTTTAGGCCTAGTTTCACAGAAAAATTTGTAATACTTCCTAAACATTTGAGGCAGTATCTCAGAAAACTGCATGTATCTGGTCAAAATGTACTAGAGTAGGTGATACACATGCAAACACAGTACCTATCTCTGTTCGCAGTGTACATCCTTACAACAAAACAATCTGATGACAATTGCCATATTAAACATTGGTAACATTAACATACCCAGCTGGATGCCTGATTCATGTTGGAAAAATAGGATATTGTATCCAGAACAGAGCAATGGCTTAAAGATTGCTTTTTCCCAGCTGCCTACATTTTTTTGTCTCCCACCACCACTCCCCTTCATTATATTGGCTTGGCACCCTGGTACCTTTCCATGCCAGGTCTACCAGCTACTTACCCCCTCCATGGACTTAATCTGGTGTTGCTGGGGCCAGTTATGGAATGAGGCATCCAGAGGCTCTGCATGCCTGTGCATCCATTTCAGGGAGGGATTTTTTTCACTTATGACCTATCCATTCCCACCCTTGAGGACCGCTTGGGGGTTGGGCATGCAATGGAGATGTGCAGCATATTGCCCTGCCTCTGCAACAACTTGGCCACGTCTCCACTGTATACCTTCTTTAGTACGTTTTCCAATGTGTCTTCCCTCAGCTTCCACCAAGGATAGACATAGTAGACATCTATAAGTCCACCCACCCACCATGGGATAGCAACACCCATCCCCCATTGCTGCTCTATCAGTTGCCTGAGACCCTAATAAAACCCAGGGCACCTGGGTCATAGGCAGGGCTTTATCTCTCTACTCCAATGGAGTAGCTACAGCTGCCTACATTCTGAACAACCACTATCTCCACACAGATAGGAGGTCAAACACTAAAACAGGGGTTGGAGCCTGGTGCTTAAAAACAAAAGTGAGTAAATAAAATAAATTAAAACATTAATAAAACATTAAAATATTAGCAATAACTTAAATTTATTTATGAAGTCAAAGATAAAGATGATTCGCTAAATTGACTAATAGATTTTGTAGCTTCTACTAGTGTTAGGACATATTTTTCACAAATCACCTATAGAAAGGATAGTCAGGTCACTGTGAATGAAAAGATTTTTTGGATAAACACCTACATGGAAAAAATGTCCTGTTTTAAAAATGGAAATGTGTAGAGCATCCAAGCCTTCTTTTGGGCACACAAGTGTTCAGACAGGATGGTGTGTATTTTCTAGATAAGTGAAGAGACTTTTTGCAGCAGATATTTTGCAATATTTGACAAACACTAGCCAGGATTTTTGCCAGGTCAAAAATGTAACAGTTCACAGATAGCAACCTTTGATGCATCTCTGATGGTTGTTAATGCTAGGAGCATTAATAATAAAGTTTTTTTATTAGAAAATTTGCTACATTCCCACAAGATTTATGTCGTTATTGTTTGTGAAACATGGTTAAAGAACAATGACTGGAAACCAATTCTGACAGGGTATAAATGTTTCTACTGTAACAGACATTCTAACAAAAAATCAGGTGGAGGTGTTATGACAGGGATTAAGGATAGCTATGAGACCTGTGATTATTACATGTTCAGTGATAACACCAATACTATAGACTGTGTAACTGTGACAATAAAGAAATCCTGGAACACATAACAATTGTTGGAGTGTATAGACCATCAAAGTCAAGTGTAGATGACCTAGAGGAATTCATACATTTCTTACATGAAACACGGGAGGAAAGAATAATATTAGCTGGAGACTTAAATTTACCAGAAATAGACTGGAATAATATTGATTCAACAATGTTAGTAAAGAAATTATTCACAGAGTATATTCAGGAACAACAAATGCTTCAGATTGTAAAAAAACCTAGCAGGGGATGGAATATACTAGATATTGTTTTTGTTCCCAAAGTAATTGCTGTAACTTCAAGTCATGTTTTACCACCATTGATGTGCAGAGATCATGGGGTTATTAAGGTTAATTTGTTGCTAGATAATTCTGCCAAACTGAAATCTAAGTCAATGCACAGAAGGTTAATTACAGATTATAGGGAAGCAAAACAGTTACTATATAAAACTAACTGAAGTGAGGTGTTCAGTGGAAAAACTACAGATGGAATGTGGAAAGTTTTGAGACAGAAATTGTTTGAGTGCAAAAAGTAAAAAAAAATGTTTATCATCAGGATCTAGGCACGCAACATCAGGGGGTATATTTCCATAAGAACAAGATACCTGATTAAAGTGAGAGACAAAATATATAAGAAATGGAAGAGAGGTCAAACTACAACTTTGAAAACTGAAATAAAAAAGCTGGACAAACAGATTAAGCATTGTGTTAGACAAGACCAAGAAAATTTTGAAGAAAATTTATGTAAAGATATTGAGCATAATAGGAAACCTTTTATAGATACATAAGATGTGGAAGTAGTAAAGATACACAAATTGATAAAGTCTGTGCAGATTCTAAAATTTATTCTCAGACACAACAGATTATAGATATATTTACAAAATCTTATACGTCTTCTGTATTTAGGGGGCTACCACCTATGTGGTAGTTTGTGGGTACTTCGTTTTTTTCAAAGGAGATGACTATGCACTTTTTGGCATTTAGCTTGAGGCCATGGTTTTGACAGCAGGTATCTGTCTCAGTGAGACCCTTTTGGAGGATGTCTGTGTCAGCCGGAGAGTCAATTATAGCCCCTAGTTTGCAGTCATCTGCGAACTTGGTCAGCCATAGTCCTCCTGCACTTCTCTGTACCTCTGAGAAGTATATGCTGAACAGGAGGGGTCCTAGGACTGAGCCCTGAGGAATGCCACTTGTAACCAGTTTAGAGTCAGACCTAGCTCCCACAACTCTTACCATGTGGGTTCTGTCTGTGAGCCAGTTGGCAACCCATCTTGTGACATAGGGGTTTATGTTCAGGCTGGTGAGCTTGTCTATAATACCTGAGTGTGGAATGGTGTTGAAGGACTTTGCAAGGTCTAGGTAGGCTGTGTGAACCACCTTTCCCTTGTCTATAGCCTTGGTAACTGTCTCAAAGAAGTCTACCAGGTTTAGGAGGCATGATCTGCCCTTAACAAAGCCGAACTGGGTAGGGTCCAGTGTTTGGCAGTTTCCAATGTCTCTGTTAATGAGATCCATGATGATGCACTCCATAGCTTTGCAGACCAAGCTAGTCAGGCTTATAGGGAGATAGTTCCTGGAGTCTGTTGTGGCTCCACCTTTGTGGAGTGGAATGACCGTTGCTGTGCTCCACTCTGTGGGCACATAGCCTGTGGAGAGGCTGAGTTTAAACAGTGTGTTTAGGTGAGATGTTCATTCATCTTTGAGCTCGTGTAGAACGCAGCCTGGGACACCGTCCGATCCCATTGATGCTGTGTTTTTGGCTTTGGAGAGGGCTGTTTTAACCTGAGTGTCTGTGATTTCAGGGGCACTACATTCTTCTGGTATAGTTATGGGCCCTTTTGGGGGTGAGAGGGGGGTGAAGTTTGCACTGAACCTGTCTGCCAGGATGTTTTCTATATTGGTCGGTTCAGTGTATTTTGTGCCATTCTGCACTAACTCAGAGCAGATCTGAGAATTGCCACTTAGATTCTTGACATAGCTAAAGAATGCCTTGTGGTTATCTTT
Organism: Protopterus annectens; assembly: GCF_019279795.1. Taxonomy (NCBI): domain Eukaryota; kingdom Metazoa; phylum Chordata; order Ceratodontiformes; family Protopteridae; genus Protopterus; species Protopterus annectens. Next base: position 778,226,908 of record NC_056747.1, read on the forward strand.
GGAGTCTATGGCAATTTTTCTTTCGAACCTAGCCTTGGATGATTTTATGAGGGAACGTAGGTTCTTGCTAATACTGATCAGGGATGTCTTCCCTTCTTGGGATTTTACTCTTTTCTGTAATAGTTTCCTCCTTCTCTTGTATAGCTTGTTTATGGCAGGGGTCCGCCATACTGATTTCCTTTTCTTGGAGGAGTGAGTCTTTGTTTTGTTTGGGATAGCACAAAACATGCATTCTTGTAGGTGCCTGTAGAGTCCATTAGTAAAGGATTTTGCAGCTTGGACAGCGTCACCTTAGCATGGAGGCTTTGAAACTTCCCATCTTGGTCTTAAGTAACGTGAAGATTGCTTTTAAAAAGTTTTTCACAGTGGTTTCTTTGACTGGGGGTGGTGGCGGAATGTGGATATCCAGAGTGATTCATTTATGGTCAGATCTAACCAGCGAGGGGTTGACCTCCGGTGTGTAACACCGGTTCCCCATGTTGGTGATGACCAGGTCCAATATGTTGTCACCTCTGGTGGGGGTGTTGACCAATTGATCCAGGGGGTTTGAGTTTATAAATTCTAGGAAATGTTGGGCAAGGGAGTTTGCACTTGAGTAGTTCTCCCAGTTAATGTTTGAGTAATTGAAATCACCCAATATCAGGGTGTTTGGTAGGACCTTTATGTATACCAGTGTTTCCAGAAATGCAGAGTGGGGGTCCTGGGACATGGTGGGTGATCTGTAGCAAGCTATAATTTGAATAGCAGTTTTGCCCATTGTTAGTTGCACGTGGATGATCTCTGAAGCATCGTGCTGTGCCACAAACCTGGAGGTGTGGGTATCCTTGATGAATATGGATACTCCCCTGCCTTTTGTATTTCAGTCTGGGTTTTGTGGCTGAAATGTATGGTATGAGTTGTAGCCTGGTAGTGCTGGGGTGCTCTCTGGAGCCTTAAACCAGGTTTCTGTTACTGCACATATATTGATTTTCTCCATACTGAGGAGTGCCTCGAGTGCGTGCATTTTGAGGTTTAGACTTCTGGCATTGAGTAGCATTACCCTCAGTTTTTTTGTTACTTGTGCTATTTATAGTGGTGGGTTTGTCTTTTGAGCCTTGCCTAAAAAAGGCACTATGGGGGTGGTAAGAGCCTTGGCCAATATTCGAAAGCCTAAGGGTGACAGGTGCAAGAAGTCTCTAGCGAAGCAGCGTGGCTTGTAAAGCATGTCATCCCAGGCTGACAGACACTGGATCCCCTTTGAATGACACCAGAAGCTTAGCCAACTGTTGAAATTGATAATTTTTTCTCTATACCGTGGTATCATTCTTGGTGAGGGCAGGATGTTACTCAGGGTCAGGGTCATACCGGCCTGGGCTATGTGATCAGAGAGCTCTTCCATGTCTCTTTTCATGTAGTCCAGGAAGGTATGGCTCAGCTCATTCATATCAACATGGACAATGACAGAGTCATATTTGTACTTGTTCTGGAGTGACCTGAGTGCTTGTGTTATGTGATGGATCCTGGCACCTGACAGGCAGCTAACAGTAACCTTCTCCTTGTTCAGCCTAATGAGTGGGACGTCAGTGTGCCTGACTATAGAGTCACCTATTACTAGTGTGTTGGGTATGTTATTTTACCTTAAGGGCTGTGATTGTGTGGCACACTGGTTTTGTGAAGTATGTGTTTCATGGTTTGTGTTGGGTGGGTGGAGGTTACTTGGATGTCTGCTTTGGAGGTCTCTGTTGCTTCTGCAGATTTTTATTTAGTGCCTCCGAGTATGTTTTTGTGTATTTATGTGTGATTTTGCCGGTGTTGGTTTCATAGGTCTATGTGAGACTGGTTGTGTGATGCAAGTAATTCCCTTCTCCTCTTGACTGCCTGGTCCAGTTTTGGGTTGAGAGAGCTTAGCCTCCAGTTTGGCTGTATAATTGCATCTCTCGCATGTATTAGTGTTTGGTGGAAGGAGGAGAGGGTTGTCTGTGTACATGAGGCAATTGTAACATTGCCTCAAAATGCCCAGATTCACCAATTGGACTGGAGAGTATACCTGAAACTGACCTTTGGACATGCCAGGAAAGGTACAGTGAACTGTATTACTGATTGGCTGGTAAGGTCGAATAGAGAACCTTGTCCTTCTCTACAGTATATGGGGGGGGGGGTCTAGTGCTAAGGTTTATTAGTGCTTGCTATGAGTTTTGAACAAGTGCCGGTATGAGAAGTGAATGGTTTGAGTGCTTAAGTTGCAAGTTTGTCTACTTCCAAGGGAAAAATTGAAGAGCAGACTTTGTTGAGCCAGGAATAGTTATACCCTAGTTAACCGTCGCTGCCCGGTGCGCAAAACCTCGCAAATGCAGGTTTTATAGCAGGAAAATGAAAGAGATAGAAATTAGCCCAAAATGGCCAATAAACTACTAATTTCTGGACTGAAACCACTCCTCCAGGGACAGATAGGATGCTCAAAGCTCCCTCTCTCACAGTGAACAGAGAAACTTCCTTCTATCCAAGTAAGGTATGGGCAAACACAGAAACTTGTAACACAGCCCTGAATTCAGCACTAACCTGAAAACTGGACTATACTAGCTTAGAAAGGTGGGAAAACAAGTATATATTTTTTGGGGGTTTTTTTTGTTTTTTTCAGAAAATAAAGCAGATACAATCAAAAAAACACTTTAAATGCTCAGAAATGGCTATCACACTTGAGTGTGTAGCCTGCAACAGTTAAACAGGTAATTTAAACACAAAAATGACTTTGTTAAAGTGCAGGCAGTAAAATAAGTACAATATGTAGCTGAAACAAGCTTTTGAAATCACAGAAACTGTAGAAAATCTGTGCTTTAGTCGGAATTAGCTAAAGGCAGCAAGAAAATGCAGAAAAATTATACTTAATCACTCCAAAGTCTTTCTTTTGTCTCTCTGCTGCTATAGAACTCTGCAGGGCACCACTTAGGATCTTGCTGAGCTGTATACTAGCACAAAAACCTTGCAAATGTGGGTTTTATAGCAGGGAAATGAAAGAGATAGAAATAAGCCCAAAACAGCCAATAAACTACTAATTTCTGGGCTAAAACCACTCCTCTAGGGACAGATAGGCTGCTCAAAGCTCCCTCTCTCACAGTGAACAGAGAAACTTCCTTCTATCCAAGTAAGGTATGGGCAAACACAGAAACTTGTAACACAGCCCTGAATTCAGCACTAATCTGAAAACTGGACTACACTAGCTTAGAAAGGCAGGAAAACAAGTATTTTTTTGTTTGTTTTTTTCAGAAAATAAAGCAGATACAATCAAAAAAACACTTTAAATGCACAGAAATGGCTATCACACTTGAGTGTGTAGCCTACAACAGTTAAACAGGTAATTTAAACACAAAAACAACTTTGTTAAAGTGCAGGCAGTAAAATAAGTACAATATGTAGCTGAAACAAGCTTTTTAAATCACAGAAACTCTAGAAAATTGGTGTTTTAGGCGAAATTAGCTAAAGGCAGCAAGAAAATGATACTTAATCACTCCAAAGTCTCTCTTTTGTCTCCCTGCTGCTGTAGAACTCTGCAGAGCACCAGTCAGGAGCTTGCTGAGCTGTATATTAGATTCTATAGGAATGAGAAGTGTATTAATTGGTTCCCTGACAGAGTAGCTGATGCTTGGAACAGCCTGGATATTTATTATGGAAACAAGTGTTTTGGTATATTGGCAAGCTAGAAGAGCATTAATGCCCATGCTTGAAACATTTAAATGTATGCATGTATGCAATGTTTGATCTTCTGATGCATGACCAGAGCAAGAGGCAGATTGCTGTTGCCTGTATTCCAACTCCCTCTGCCTTTATATTCAGGAAACAAACTATAAGTCAGGTGTGCCCCTCTAGAGCCCCCCCCCCATGCAATAAAAAACACTTATGCTTGCAGATTTTAATTGTAATGAAGTAGAACCAAGAACCAAAATGTACACAGTCTTTTCAATATACTTGACCTAAATCAGCTGCTCAACAGACCTGCAAAATTAAATAAATTAAATTTCCAAGGTTATGTGTTTGTTAGTATAAATACAAAGATGCCTTACAGATATAGTGGCTTCTATCTTCAAGCAAACACAACTGTGGTATTCTTAATAGCTGGTCCTTCAAGAGTTAAATAACACCTTCCTGTCTAATGTATGGGTGTTCTTTCAATGAAAGTACAATTTTCAGAGTCTTTCAGATTTCCAAGATGGCTGGAGACTTAATTTCAAATCTTCCAGTGTAAAAACAGAAACTGAGAAAAAAGGGTGCCATTGATGCTGTTATTTGGGTAAAATTCATTTACTGGCTAGTAAGCACACTGCTTGGATGTCAAAAAAGGAAGACATTGGAGAAACTGAAAGAAAATCAACCAGAAAAGGTGAAAAAGAAACACTGGCTGGGAAATATCCTGCAGCTGTTTAGCAAAAAGCAGTTCAAGCTTCAGCTTTGGTTCAAGAAATGGCTTCCAGTAATTTAGAGGGAAAAAAATCAAAAGTACTCAGAGGTGATTAAAATAAATGAAACATTGAAAGAATAAATCAATTCAAATAACAGAAGGCTAGAAAAATAGAAGGAGCTTTAGCTATTCAGATGAACTGATAAAACTACAAAAATCAGAGGTTTAAATGGAGATAAGGCTGGTTGAGTATGCTGCTTCTCAAGAAGAGCTGTTTCAAAAAATAGTAATGTTAGAAGACAGAGCATGCAGAGAAAACCTGAGATTTTCTGTTGTATCAGAGAAATCAGAATGAGCAGACTGTATTAATATTATGAAAGCACAAATAAGCTACTGGTCTGGTGCTTTGCAGCAGGATTTATTAACTGAAAGGGCACATCGAATGTATGCTCCAAACCTGGCCATGAGAAAGCAGCCAAGACCTATATTAGTAAATATGCAATCATGGCAGCAGAAAGAGTGGATCCTGGCAAAACTGTGGCAGAAGGGCAAAGTATTAACATTGGAGACAAAAGAGTGTATATGGAAAATGAATATTTACTGTACACCAGACAGAAGAGAAAGACATTTTTTCCCAACAATCAGGGAATGCTGAAAAACAGGTGTGAGATTCAAGCGGCTGTAACCAGCTGTCTTCAGAATAGTTTTTTCTTAGAGGATCAAAGACGTTTTTGGTAAAGAACAGGCTAAGAGGAAATAAAGTTTACCCAATGAAAAGTGAGCCAGCAAGCAGAAGGGAACTCTGCTTCTCCACTAGTGAACAAATGTGAGACTATAAAGCATCAATTACATTTGTGAAACATGGCTTTGCAAATAAAAGTGGCTGAGAAAAAAATTCGACTTTAGTTGACTTTGTTAAACTTGTGAATGGACGTTGAAGTATATACCTAACATTATGTCTTTAATGTTTAGAAGGACAATAAAGGGAAAAAGAAGTAAATGTTATTCTTATTAGTATTAGTATAAAGCATTTTGTGATATAAATTGTTTGTTATATTCTAAAGCTGTTTTGTACAGTGTGCAATCAAGGGTATTTTAAATGCAAAGAAGTCTTTTTCAGTGACTGTTGTATGTGTTAAAGATATTAAATAAGTACCTGTTTTAATTCTTATGTGCTGCTGGAGTGGGGTGAGGTCTAAAAGTGTACTGATTGTAGTATATATACAACTAAGATGTTATTTTCCCTTGTTTTTACAATGGTGGATGTCTAGATTGATGTCCTTGGCTTAAACTACAAATACGTTTTTCTTAAGCAAATAGGTTTGAAAAGTAAGACATGATGATGAAAGTCTTGCAAAATACTGAACTTCTTGCATGTGCAAAGATATTAGTTTGTTTTTTCCATTAGGAAATGTTCTCAGTAAAAGATGAGTGCACCTCTAGACAGTTATCAAGGGAAAGTCTATACCTTCTGTTCTAACTGAAATTGACAAAAGTTCCTTAAAGCATCTGCAAGTTGCTATTTGCTTTCCTCCATTTTTATTGCTAACTGCTTTTGCATGGAGACAAGCTGTCTGTGGCTGCAAGCAATTAATCCTGAGTGTTCTGAGTATTCTTTAATGAAGGAAATGCAAAATTTAAGGGTACAATGATGCACAGTTCTGTGAAAAATAAAGTTTGAAATTATGGGAAGTGAGAAAGACAGAGCTTTCCCTGCAGGGTTACTACTTACAAACATTTAAAAAAGCAGTGCATAATTTAGTTTTTTAAAGGTAACTGATAGACTTTTTTGTTAGGGCTAAATGTTAACTGAAAGCATACAAGTTGCTTTTCACATCTGGGAGGGGAACTGAGATAAGAAAAGAGCAGACAGCCATTGGTGTAAGTGAGAGCATGGGCTGTAACACGTGTTTTAGCATCAGTAACCTTATTTCTAGATTAGGTTATGTCTGTGGGTGTAGCTGTTGATCTGGGGCAATTGCTCCTATCTAGAGGCTAAACTTAATTTGTTAAAGATTTACAGTTTTTGTGTGTTTCTTTTAAGTTAATGGGAGTAGGTGTTCTTTGAAAATGTATTTATTTTGTTGTTTGAGGGATTTCATTCAATTATAAAGTTTTGAGAAATGTGACATAGGTTCAAATAGAGATGAAAAGAAACAACTGTATAGAAGATCAACCTGCCAAACATTAGTGTGTGTAAGACAAAAGTTGGAGATAAGCATTAAAAACTGTCATTTATAATAAGTGGGAACAATAGCTTTTTATCATAATGGCTACTCCGTCCATAATGTCTTTGAATGTAAATGGCCTTACAAGTATAGACAGAAAGGAAAATGTATTGAATTATATTAAGAAATGCAGAGTGCAAATATGATTGCTGCAGGTGACACTGCTGGAAAGAAATGAACATGGTAATTTGATAAAGAAAGGATTTCAAGATGAAAATTCATCAAAAGATCAGAGACAAAGGAAAAGGGGAACAATAATATTGATTTCTAGAGCAGCTACAATAGTGTAGAAGAGGAAAAATACAATATTTGTAGATTTGTGGTAGTAATGGGATATTGGCAAGAGAGGAAGTTTACACTGCCATGTATTTTTATATTCCACCAAAAACTGCTATTATGGAGCTTAAGAAAATGTTGGGAGAAATAATCAGATTTCAGCAGTGATTATTACTAATAGGTGGGACTAGAACTTGATTTCTAATACTGAGGGTGTATCGGATGCAGAAGTGAAATATAACAAAAGAGGGCAGGCTTCTGTACATATTTATGAAAATATTTTGTATGGAAGGTTTGAATTTAGTAGTAGGAGCTCAAACAGAATTTATATATTATTCCCCAAGTTACAATATCTGGGCTAGGCTGGAAAATTTCATAGGAACGTGCATTTAATTGAAAGCTTCAACACACACACATGCAATAACTATTTCAGGTCATGCACTGATAAAAGCTAAGATACAAATTCAAGGTAATGAAGTACAGATGAGATACTGGTGCTTTCCACACCTACCTGCTAAAAGGACAAGAATTTAAGGAATGGGTAGTGGACATAAATAAATTATTAGTGAAGATAGAAATTTACTCAGAAGGAATAGCTAGTGAGTGGGATAAAATGGAATCTAAAAACAGAATAGAAGTAAAACAGAAATAAATATGTTTAAGAAGTAATAGGAATTATTTAAAGGGGCTGACAAATATAAAACTATTGTAGAATAAGGGGACTTTCATATAACAGGAAGATGAGAAACTACAGAGTCCTAAAGAGAAAATAAGGGAATATTTGAATAACATGAGTTTAGAAAGGTTGCTATTACTTGACCATTTTTGATAACAACTCCAGAGTACAAAAACTTTTCTTTTAACACACTGAATTAGGCAACATAAAATAGAAAGGGTTGTCACCAAACTTTAGGGAGCCTATGAGAAGAAAAATAACTTGAGATCCTTTAGAGATATTAGAGATATTTTGGGAATTGTATAAAAATGGCTCGCCTCTACTTATCAATCTCCAAGCCTTCCTAAAAACCAAGCTGGAAGCCTGCTACAATAAGATATCCAAATTTGCAACAAATTCCAAATATTCCTCCCATCACTGTAATGCACTTTGATCACCAAATTGGCTGGAACTACTAAATTACTTACAACTTAGTACTGCTCACAAACCCCTCTTCAAACCCTCTGACTGCCCATCCTTTAATTTCATCTTCACCACCTACCTGCCTAATAGGCCCCTTACATGTGAAAACAAGAATTTACTCCTAGTTCACAAGTCTAAATTACCTCCTGGACAACTTATCTTCTCCTTCTCCCGAGCCATAAATGGAACACTCTCCCATTATCTCTCAGAACTGTCCATAACCTTGACAATTTTAAATCTTCTCTGCACTTTTACCTCTCCACTACCTGGAACTGTACTTGCTCCCAATCCACTACTAACCTCCCCCCATGAAACTTCTTAAGACTTCTCTGTACTTGCCTCATCACTCATATATGCCTTAACTTCTATCTAGCAGCCACTAAAAAAATGGTCTGTATGCTGATTAAAAATTATATTTATAAATGGTTCATTTCTAAAACCTGATCTGTAAATTGGCATTTTATGATATTACTTTCCATGTGCTTTTCAATTTATATACATATTATATAACTGTATTTTAAGATTCTACTGTCTTTGTACTGTGCAACATCGATATTACTGTGGAGCTTTTCTCTCTGGGCCTCCACTGAAAACATGCTCAATATGGCCCAGTGGACTAACCCAGTTAACAAACCAAAAATAAATAAATAAAATAAATAAATAAACTTTGTATAAATCAGAAGAGTGTAGAAACCAATAAAGTACATAAATGGAAATATTTATGGAAGACTTAATTATGCCAAGATTAGAGGAAGATGAGGCTCAATAACTAATAAACACAACAGGAGGAGATGTAATAAATAAGGTGATGTTGAATCAATCAGCAGGGAAGTCTCCCAGAATAGATGGTATTCCTATGGAAGTTTGGAAGCTGGGAGGGAAGAAATATATAAAGATCTGGAAGATTTTATTAATAGTATTTTAAGAGGAGGGGAAGTATCAGCATATTTGATGAAAACTGTGGTGACGTGGCTATGTTAGGAAACCAATAGAATGAACCACACGTACAGCAGGTCCACAGGCCAAAAAACTAAAAGCACAACCACAAAACAGCCAGCACCATTAGAGTGAAAAAAACAAACTGTAATGTGGCAGCTCCAGCATATTAGTGTATAAAAACACTACAAAAGCATACTGGTTTCTGCATTAATATGCCTTCATCAGTGCAATAGTAATGCAAATACAATAAATGTGATTTATATACAAACAGCTTCAAATAAAAGCCTGCCACTGGATAATCAAAAACGATCATTTAATCCAGGTTTAAAGAGCCCCCAGCCTAATAATCCACCTTGATTCTTTGCTATTTAAAATGGTATGCCAACCTAACTTAGACAGCCTATTGCCAGTAACATGATCAATAATAAGAAATTTAAATTTTGCAGTGGTATGCATCAAAGTATGTTTATATAAAGAATTGGACAATATTTTGTTCCCGATGTCACTGAGATGTTCATATATATGTATTCTCAGTATAAATATAAAAAGCAGAACAAGAGCATGTGGCTAAATATATGACCCAGTCAGTACTACAGTTACCAAAACAGTGAATGCTATAAACCTTCGAGGTGTTTTTACTGGTAAATTGTTTGTTCTTAAGAACATGACTACATACTGAGCAATGACCACAAGGGATACATCTCACCAATTTGTCCCCAAACAATGCAACCTGTTATGTATTAGATGCAGTCCTGTGTTTATGATGATTAAAATAAGTCCCTAGAGTTGGACCCCGTCAAAAGGAAAATAAACATTTGGGAGTTAAAATCTCTACCAACTTATAATGTGACCTAAGAATGTCCCATTGATGGTCAATGATGTTTCTAAGGGTATTAGTATTGCACCCAAAAGTTGTAACAAATCGAACAGGCTCATGTTGGTCCACATTTTGTTGTTTATATTTCATCAAAGTATATCTAAATTGTTGAGATGCACACTCACTAGCTACCATTACATTGTCTAATTTATATCCTCTATTTAAAAATCTCCCTATCATGTCCTGTTGAAAATGGTGATATGAATCATCAGAGGAGCAAATATGCCTAATCCTGAGAAATTGAGATTTCGGTATATTGCGGATGATATGCTTTGGATGGTAATTGGTGGCATGCAGCAATGTATTATACTGTGGGTGTTTATGGGAATCCTCAGTACTCAAAGTATGATCAGTTTCCCTAGTGATGGTTACATCCAAAAAAGTGATTTTATAAGTATGAGAGTTTCCATAAACTATATCCCCCACCTATTCTCATTAAGATATTGTATGAAGTCGTGCAGATATAAACTATCACCTCTCCACACCATCCAGCAATCATCCAGGTAGCGCCTCCAAATATCAGTTTCATCTAGGTACAAATTATGGTTATTGTCATAAATAAGTTGTTCCTTGAGAAATCCCATGAACAGATTGGCATAAATGGGAGCAAAAGAAGCTCCCATAGCAGTGCCCTTAACCTGCCAGTAATAATTACCATGGAAACAGAAAACGTTTTTGGTTAAAACCTGTTCAGTCAAACAAGCCAGTAGGGTGTTAAAACCTGGTGAATACAAATTAGCTTTATCTAGCCAATATTGAATGGCTTTCAAACCAGCCCAATGGGGAATGTTGGTATACAGGGCTGTAACATCCAATGTACAAATTAGCCAGTTTGGTTCTAACTGTGTATCCAGAATGATATATAGGAACTGTGTGGTATCCTGAATTCTGGCTTTGACCAATTGTAATAAAGGTTTGAGATATTTGGTGAGAAAGGCAGCTAATGGTTCTGTCAGTGAGCCCCTACCAGACACAATGGGTCTGCCTGGTAGTTTGAATAAATCCTTGTGAATTTTAGGTAATAAATATAAATACTGAGATTGGGGATCAGATACTGACAGATGATGTAAATCTCTATTATTAATGATGCCCTCCTCAAGCGCCAGTTTCAGGACTTCATCAATTTCTCTTTTAAATTTTGTTGTTGGATCAATAGGCATGTTCATATAAAAACGACTGTCAGACAATTGTCTTTCAGCCTCCGCCAAATACATTGGCCAGTCCATAACAACAACTGCCTCACCCTTTTCGGCTGGCAGGATAACCAAATATTGATTATCCCTTAATCTAGCTAACACCTGTTGTTCTTCATTAGTAAGGTTTACTGAGTGTTTTGAAATTCAGATCTTTTAAAGTGTAAATCCTTAAGGACACATTCCTGGAAAATAGCTACATGTTTGTCCATGGGAGGCATGAAGGAAGATTTATGAAAATGAATTCAGTAGATATTTGAGTATGAGATTCCTGTTCAAAAAATATTTTAAAATTCAACAAGCAACAAAATGCTAGAACATCATTGGTCAATGTGTCTTCATTAACAAAAAATCGAGGAACAAAGTTAAGGCCCTTATTTATCAGCTTTATTTCAGCATTATTCAATGAGCAGGAAGAAATATTGTGTATCACCTAGTGTGGTATTAACAATTCCAAAAGGTGTTGTATGTTGTTCACTTGTTTGATGCTTCCTGCCACCCCTGTGTCTTCTCCTACTTTAGTTTGTTTTTTTTCACTCTAATGGTGATGGGCGTTTTGAGATTGGACTTGGCTATGTTACCCAAAGAGGTTAAAGACCCATCAGACCAAGCCTCTTATCAACCCAGTTAAATTTTAAACCACAATTATAAAGTATTTATGTCTAGCAAAGGTGTTGCCAAAATTGATAGATATGGATCAATATGGCTGTTTGGGGGAGAGGCAAATGTTTGACAACATTAATACAACAGTAATTATCCAGAGAGGAGAACATAAGAAAATACTGCTGTTGTTGATGGGTCTTGATGCAGAAAAAGCACTCAGCAGAGTAAGCTGGGATTCTGTGTCTAGGACAATGGAAGCATTTGCATTCTCTGATACAATAGTATGGTTATTTAACAGGATATATGAAGGATCAGAGGCAAGAATTAAAGTGGGAGATTCCTCTAGGATAAGTTGTAATTGAACAGAAGGACTTGGCAGAGGTGTACTCTTTCCCCTTTGTTATTTGCTTTATATTTAGAGCCACTGCCAAAGAAAATAATGGACTAAGAAACTCAAGGATATCATTGCTATAATAATCAAGAAAAGCTGGCTTTATCTGCAGAAGATGTTATTTTGAACTTGATAAATCCAGAAAAGGACATCTCAATGATGCGGAACATTTTGATACAGTTTCAAGTCTTTTCAGGATATAAAATTAATGAGGACCAAACATAGGCTCAATATCATCATCACCGTCCACCCCCCTTTTTCCATTTTTCTATGTGGTGTCAGAGTGTCACATTAACTGTCATTATGTGTCTTGGTTCAATGCCACACTCCTGCCTTCTTCAATACTCATGCCTGACTGTTGCAGGTCTTCTCTCACGCAATCCATCCATCTCTTTGCTGGATGCCTTCATTTCCTCTTACCATCTTCTTGTCTGATACAAATCTTCTTCACCAGATTGTCTTCTGCATTTCTGTACATACACCCAAACCACCATAATCTATTATCTTTGATCATTTCTGCAATTGGAGCTAATTCGGCTTCTACTCATGTCCTCATTTCTTCATTTGTCCCATAGTATGACAGACACTTAATTTCCATCATCTCTGGCCTTCTCATCTGCTCTGCCTTTATTGACCAGATTTCTATACCATACAGTTGTACTGGTCACACCACTATTTTGTACACCTTACTTTTCAGCTTCTTTGGCATTCTTCTGTGATACACTACACCTGACACTATGCAGGTTTGCTGCAGCCCCTCTGATTCCAGCTTTGACCTCTTCATTCAGACTTCCCTTTTTGTCAACCACCCCTCCCAAATACTTGAAGCTATTAACCTGTTCCACTATCTTCCCTTCTACCTCAATTTTAGCTTATTCTGATTTACTCAGTTTGCTTCCATTACCACTGTCTTTTCTGTACTTAGTTTCATCCCATGTGCCTTCAGTTTTATATTCCATTCCCCTATTCTTTGCTGAATTTCTTGCTCAGAGCCTGCCTGTAATGCCACATTGTCTGCATACAGCAACTTTGTTGTTCTGTCCCTTCCAACCTGTTTGCTAATGTAGTCCATCACCAGTATGAATAGTGGTGGGGTCAGAGGTTAACCCTGGTGCAACCCTACTCCCACTGGCAACCCCTCTGTGAGACAGAACAGTGTTCCTACTTGAGTCATTGAGTCCTTGTACATAGCCTGCACTAATCTACCAGTGTTTCTTGGACTTCAAACCACCACAGTACTTCCCAAATGAGCTTTTCTGGGACCTTGTCATAGGCTTTCTCCAAGTCTAGGAATGTTCAGTTGGACTTTTTCCTCATCTCTAGTGTCTTCTAAACTATCTGTCTTGCTGTAAACATTGGGTCTGTTGTGCTGCATCCTTATCTGAATCTGAACTGCTCATCTCCCATCTTACTTTCTACTACTCTGCGTATCCATTTATCAATCACCATCTCCAGAACTTTTATGCAATATGACAGGAGTGTGATACTCCTGTGCTGCCCACATTTGTGGATGTCCCCTTTGTTCTTGTACATGAATATGGTTATTATCTAGTCATCTGGGATACGCCTTTCTTAACACACTGCTAAGAGTACCCTCAGGAGCCATTTCTCCCCTGCCTCACCGAGCATCTTTATCATATCTGCTGCGACCTCATCTGAGACTGCTGCTTTCCCTGACTTCATTTTCCTAAGTGCTATTCTTACTTCTTCTAGTGTAGGGTCCTCTTCTTCTCTCATTGTAGGCTGTGTCTGGGCAGTACAGCTTCTGAAGTGTTTTTTCCATTCATAAGCTGCTGGAAGTATTCCTTCCATCTGCCTTTGATGTGCTGTGGAATAGTGAACAGGTTGATGCTAGCATCCCTTATGAAGGGTGTCTTACTATCTTCTTTACCTTTCTGTCTCTGTCTTGCAACCTGATATAGTTTCTTTGTGCCACCTACTGAGTCACTTTCCAGAAGCTGGCAGAGTGCCTCCAATGTCCTGTTCTTTGTTATAACAACTCCTTTCTTAGCTTCTTTGTTAGCCAACCAGTATTCCTTTCTAGCCTGATCCATCTTTTCTATCTCCCACTTTTTCCTGCACTCTTTCTTTTTTTTGTTGACTTTCTGGACTTCTGCATTCCATCACCAGCTTTACTTATGTACCTTATTCTAATATTTGGCTCTGCCACATATTTCTTCTGTAGTTGCTGTTTTGATGTGCTGCCATTCTTTTTCAACTCCACCTATTAACTTATTTTTGGGGGTACTAGAGCTCTGAGTGATTCCTTGAACTGTTGTATTTTCTCTCCAGTCAACTTCCAGCCTGGTCTCTGTTGACCTTAGAACTCTCTCTGATCATTGAATGCACATAATTGTGGCAACCAGTGTTTTATGCTGTGGGCCGACTATTTCACTGGAGATGACTTTGCAATCATTGATTCTATGCCAGTGCCCTTTGGTTTTCTTTACTAGCAGGAAGTCCACCTGAGTTGCATGTTGGCCACTCTTGTATGTGATCTTGTGACTGTCTCTCTTTCTGAACCATGTGTTGGCTACTATCAAGACATTTGACAAACAAAAGCCTTGAATGGACTCTCCTTCTTTATTCCTGTTGCCTCACCCATGTGGACCCAGGCAGTCCTCATATCCTGTTCTGTCTGTCATGATATGTGTATTCAAGTCATTCATATCATCACCAATTCCTGTTGTCCTGCTTATCTAGTAGGTCCTGCAAATGCTGTATGAATATTACAATCCTGTTGTGGGGCGTAGGCTGAGATTATGAATACTTCCCTTACATTACACTGGACAAACAAAGGCTATAGCTGTATATTATATACCGTCTCATGACTTGGTTCAGCAATACCCATATTTATGGGGATAAGATAAAGTATTTAGGAGTATGGATTTAAAACACTTCAGTTATGGGAGTTAAGGATATGTGAGAAGAGTTCTAGTAATTTAGAGGAAAAAATAAATCAAATGTATTCAGAGCTGATTAAAATAAATGAAACACTGAAGATGTATATCAACTTAAATAAAAAGACTGAAAAAATGGAAGAAGTTTTAAGCAGCTATTCAGATGAACTGATAAAACTGCAAAAATCAGAGGTCAAATGAAGAAAAAGCTGGCTGAGTATGTGATTTCTCAAGAAGAGCTGTTTGAAACAATGATAGAGTTAGGCGGCAGCATGCAGAGAAAACCTAAGATTTTCTGCTGTACTGGAGAAACTGCAAGGAACACACTGTATTAATTTTATGAAAGCACAAATAAACAACTGGACTGGTATTCCACACGATTTGTTAACTGAAAGGATGCATTGAGTGTATGTTCCAAACCTGGCCATGAGAAACAAGCCAAGACCTATATTAGTAAAGATACAGTCATACTATCAGGAAGAGTTGATCCTGAAAAAAAACAGTGGCAGAAGGGCAAAGTATTAAACATTAGAGACAGTAGAGTGTTTGAGGAAAATGGATTATTCGCTGTACACCAGTCAAAAGACAAGCAAATTTATCCTTGCTGAGAAGTTGGACATTTGTTGACTTTGTTAAACTTGTGGGTAGACTGAAAAGCATATACCTTTAGGAAGCAGGGAATGTTGAGAGGCGGGTGTGAGATTCATGCTGCTATATTCAACTGTCTTCAGAATACTTTTTTTCCTGGAAGCTCAAAGACATTTTTTAATGCAGAACAGGTCAATAAGGAAATACAAAAGTTTGTCTGGGAAAAAGTGAGACATCAAAGAGAAGGGGAGTCTGCTTCTCATTCTTTTGACAATAAAGCTCATAAAGAGACTTTGCCAATGAAACCTTTTCCAGTGTTACAAAAGACAATGCTTGAGAGACAGAACGAAAAATACAGGAGCTGACTAGAAGTGGGAGTACCTTGGACTTGAACCAGAGTATGGTGTTGGGTGATGGATAAATAGAAAGAAGACCAGCAACACTGAAATTAGTGAATATGAGAGACTATGAAGCATCAATCACACAAATGAAATATTTGTTTACAAGAAAAAGTGGCTGAGAAGTTGGACATTTGATGACTTTGTTAAACTTGTGGGTAGACTGAAAAGCATATACCTTTCCTATCATTGTTTAGAAGAACATTAAAACGAAAAAAAAAAATAACTGTAAAACAATTCATGACATTAGCAGTATGTGTATAAAACATTTCATGATACAAATTCCATGTAATAAATTAAAGCATATTTCTATATTATGTAGTCAGGGGGGTCTAAAATAAGGGCAGTCTTTATGGTGATTGTTGTATGTGTTAAAGATACTAAAGTAAGCAAGTACTCTTTCTTGTTTTAAGAAATGTAGACATTACAGTGTAAAAAGAGAAGAAAGGTCGGACAAAAGCACGTTCAAGTTAATATACTGTAATTTTGGGCTGTTAGGGTGGGCAACGGGGTGTAAAAGTGCACCAATTATAATATATGTAGAGAGATGTTTTCACTAAATTTTGAATAGATGAATATCTAGATTAGTGCCCTTGGCTTAATTTAAAAAGATGAGAATGTGAATGCAGTGAGAAGGGCCAAGTCTCTTGCATATGTAATGGCATCAAATTTTAGGTAAGGTAATGTCTATGGGTGTAGCTGTTAATTTGAGACAGTTGTTGCTATCAGGATGGTTAAACTTCATTATTGGAAGATGTAAATAGTATTGTGTGTTTAAGTTAATAGGTTATCATGATATTCTGGATGTGTGTGTTTTTGAGGGTTTTAATTAAAACAAAAAGTCTTGAAAAATGTCACACAGGTTCAATGGAGAGGACAAGAAACAACTGTTCTGGAGATCAACCTGCCAGTGTATGCATGTGGAAATAGACATTTGAAATGTATAATAGGTGAGAATAATAACTTCTTATGATAATGCCTAAGGTATCAATATTATTTTGGAATATAAGTGGTCTCACAGGTATAGACGAAAAGGTAAGAGTGTTGAATTACATTAAGAAATGCAGTGTGCAAATAGTAATGCTGCAGAAGACACATTTAGAAAGAAATGAGCATGTGAATTTCATAAAGAAAGGATTTTGGGATGGATATTTAGCGGGATATTAAGAACAAGGAAGAGGGGTGTAATTATACTAATTGCCAGGGAAGCTCCAACAGTGATATAAGGGGAAAAAGATAATAATGGCACATTTATGGTAGAAAGGGGCTACTGGCAAGGAAGGAGGATTATGCTTATGCTGGCAAGTATTTGTATTTCACCTAAAACTGCTATTATGGAGCTTAAGAAAATTCTGGAAGAAATAATCAGACTTCAGTAGGTAATATAGGTCCAAAGGTTCATAGGTTCATAGGAAGGTACTAGGCTATCTGCCCGAAGGCATTTAAAAGCCTAGCCAGAATGTGTTGGCTTTCGCCGCCCCCATAGATTAGTTTCCTGTGCCTCTGTACAGCAGAGCCACTGAAGTGATCCCAGGGTGAACTTTCTCTTTCCCATCCACTCGTCAAGGTTTCTTTTGAAGAGTGTTAGCAAGGAGCTCTGCCTAATGTAGATTGGAATCTTGTTCCAAAGCATGGGAAGTCTCTGAGACAGGAATCTATCCCTCCAGCATGTCCTATTTATTGTTGTGCTGAGGTTTAGATCCCTAGAGCGTGTAGCTTGAGGGGATAAGGTTTTCTTTAGGTGGAGCATGTCCATCAATTCTGGGTTGGACATGGCCTTGTATGTCAGGCAGAGATCACCTCTGAGTAGGCAGTGTGCAAACGAGTACAGCTGGAGTTTCTTCAGTCGAGCTGCATGGGGCATCTGTTTGAGGCCAGTGATCCTCTTGGTGAGGTACTTCTGTGGTCTTATCAGCTGTTGCAGGTGTCTTGTAAGGTACATCCCAAATGGGGCATTGTACTCTATGATGGGTCTGATGAGTTATGAGTAGAGGGCACAATGACCTCTTTTGATCTGAATGCAAACCCTTTTGTGATTAGGTGGGCCAGGTAGAAGGATTTACTAACCACTTTGGCAATGTGATTATCAAAGGTGAGATTACTATCTACTTGGGTCCCCAGATCCCTTATTACGTCTTCCGTATTTAGGGGACTACCACCTATGTGGTAGTTTGGGGGTTCTTTGTTTTTTCCAAAGGGGATGACTATGCGCTTTTTGGCATTTAGCTTGAGGCCATGATTTTGACACCAGGTATCCATCTCAGTGAGACTCTTTTGGAGGATGTCTGTGTCAGCCAGAGAGTCAATTATAGCCCCTAGTTTGCAGTCGTCTGCGAATTTGGTCAGCCATAGTCCTCCTGTGCTTGCCTGTACCTCTGAGAAGTATATGCCATACAGGAGGGGTCCTAGGACTGAGCCCTGGGGAATACCACTAGTAACTGGTTTAGAGTCGGACCTAGTCCCCACAACTCTCACCATGTGGGTTCTGTCCGTGAGTCAGTTGGAAACCCATCTTGTGACATAGGGGTTTATGTTCAGCTGATGCGCTTGTCTATAATACCAGAATGGAGGATGGTGTTGAAGGCCTTAGCGAGGTCTAGGTAGGCTCTGTGTACCACCTTTCCCTCATCTATAGCCTTGGTAACTGTCTCAAAGAAGTCCAACAGGTTTAGGAGGCATGATCTTCCCTTAACAAAGCCGAACTGGGTAGGGTCCAGTGTTTGGAGGTTCCCAATGTCTCTGTTAATGAGATCCATGATGATGCGCTCCATGGCCTTGCAGACCAAGCTAGTCAGGCTTATAGGACAATAGTTCCTGGGGTCTGTTATGGCTCCACATTTGTGAAGCAGAATAACCATTGCTGTGCACTACTCTATGGGTATGTAGCCTGTGGAGAGGCTGAGTTTGAACAGTGTGTTTAGGTGAGGGGTTAGTTCATCTTTGAGCTCATGTAGGACGCAGCCTGGGACACCCTCCAGTCCCATTGATGCTGTGTTTTTGGCTTTGGAGAGGGCTGTTTTAACCTGAGTGTCTGTGATTTCAGGGACTCTACATTCTTCTGGTATGGTAATGGGTCCTTTTGGGGTGAGAGGGGGGTGACGTATGCACTGAACCTGTCTACCAGGATGTTGGCAATATTGGTCAGTTCAGTGTATTTTGTGCCATTCTGCACTAACTCTGAGCAGATCTGGGCATTGCCACTTAGATTCTTGACATACCTAAAGAATGCCTTGTGGTTATCTTTGGAGTCCTTGGCAATTTTCTTTCAAAGCTCGCCTTGGATGATTTTATGAGGGATCGTAGTTTCTTGCTAATACTGATCAGGGATGTCTTCTCTTCTTGGGATTTACTCTTTTCTGTACTAGTATCCCCCTTCCATTGTATAGCTTGTTTATGGCAGGAGTCCACCAGACTGGTTTCCTTTTCTTGGAGGACTGAGTCTTGATTTTGCTTGGGATGGCACTATCCATGCATTCTTATAGGTGCCCATAGAATGCATTAGTAAAGGATTTTGCAGCTTGGACAGCATTATCCTTCAACATGGGGGCTTTGAAACTTTCCACCTTGGTCTTAAGTAACGTAAAGTTTGCTTTTGTAAAGCTTTTCATAGTGATTTCCTTGTCTGGGGGTGGGGCGGAATGTGGATATCCAAAGTGATTTGTTTATGGTCAGATCTAACCAGCGAGGGGTTGATCATTGGTTTGGAACACCGGTCGCCCATGTTGGTGATGACCAGGTCCAATATGTTGTCACCTCTGGTGGGAGTGTTGACCAGATGAACCAGGGCATTTGAGTTTATAAATTCTAGGAAATGTTGGGCAAGGGAATTAGTACTTGAGTAGTTCTCACAGTTAATGTTTGGGTAATTGAAATCACCCAATATTAGGGTGTTTGGTAGGACCTTTATGTTTCCCAGTGTTTCCAGAAAAATGGAATGGGGGTCCTGGGACATGGTGGGTGATATGTAGCAAGCTACAATTTGAATTGCAGTTTTGCCGATTGTTAATTGCACGTGGATGATCTCTGAAGCATTGTGCTGTGCCACTAACCTGGAGGTACGGGTATCCTTGATGAATATGGCTATGCCCCCACCTTTTGTATTTTGTTTGGGTTCTGTGGCCGAAATTTATGGTATGAGTTGTAGCCTGGTAGTGCTATATTACTTATAGGTTGGGACTGGAACTTGATTTGCAACAGTGAGGACGTGTATGGGGCTATAGAAGGGAAAATATGACAATGCAGGGTAGATTTCTGAAGACATTTATGAAAGTATTTGGCATGGAAGATGTGAATCCAGTTGTAGGAACTCTGAAACAATTTACATATTATTTCACAAGGTACAATAATTGGACTAGACAGGACAGAAATTATATTTCTGTCCAGCCTAGATAGACAGAAATTATATGTCACAGGAACATATGCATTTAATTTAAAAATTCAACACACATCTAAAAACCATTTCAGATCATGGATCATATACAAAAGAAAAACTAGGGTACAAATGCAGGTAATAAAGTAAAAATGAGACACTGCTGCTTTCCAGCCTACTTGTTGAAAAGAGAGAAATTTAAGGAATGGGTACTAAAACTTATTCAAGTGTTATTAGAGGCATTCCACACATTAATTGACTCAGCAATACCCATATGTATGAGGACACAATAAAATGGAGTATTTAAGAGTATGGATTAAAACGGCTTATGTTATGGCAGCTAAGTAGACTAAACAGAAGATAATGCAGGAACTAAGACTCTGGAAGTTCTTTTTATGGCTACAGCTAGCTTGTAAGATACAATCAGTGAAAATGTTTTAGTCCATTTAGTTTTATACAGAGGTCAGGCATATTTGTATCAACCAGAGGAAAGGTCATGGACAATAATTAATAAAGAGTTGAATGAATATATCTGGAAGTGGATGAGGGCAAGGGTCAAGTAGGATAAGTTAATCTTTCCAATGGAGTTGGTTTAGGATTACATAATTTGACTGGATATTTTAGAACTACACAATTAAGTTTCATAGACATAACAGAATCAGGAAGATGTAAAAAAATATGGAAAGGGATGATGATGAAAAAAATGGAAGAAATTCTAGAAATATGGAGAGAATGGGATTTTGGATGCAAATCCTTAAGGAGAACAACAACAGGCATACATGTTATTATATTAGTAAGGTAACTGAAAATCTTCTAAGAACTGAGCCAAAAAGAAAATGGAGAAAGGGGAATTTGCCAGTAGGGATTACTGCAATTAGGGGTACAGAGACTAGGCAAGAGGTGTAAGAATTTACTGGAGAAAACTGGTAAAGGAACAAAGGTATTGGAAGCAGATAATTAGAGTGGGAAAGGTAATAGAACTGAAGAGGCCAAAAAGATATTTGGACTGCAGGATGAAGACTGCCTTCCCAATCAGGGATTGCTATCAGAGTATAGGCAAAGAGAAAGGGGGATGGGAATCCTAAGTGAGAGATCTGCTGTGGTAGAGTTTTTTAGCTGAATGTAGAACAGAGGTTGCTGTTACAAAATGGATGATCAGTAAGGCATATAAAATATTATATGATAAGTACAAGCATCAATTAGAGGAGGGTAAAAAGATTGGAAGAGAGATTGGATAAGCAATTTACAGTGGAACAATGGGAGGACATATGCATGGTTTCCAAGTATGCAACAAAGTCTAGAAATTTTAGGATTTTTTCTTAGAAGTATTTGCATAGGTATTTTTATACCCCAAGCAGCCTTCAAAGATTTTCCCCGGGTAGATGCAAAGTTTGGAGATGTAATAGTGAAGAAAGAGGTAAATGGGAATATATGTTTTGGGAATGCAATAAGCATGCAGTCTTTACAAATTAATTACAGAGCACTCTGACAGAAATATTGCATGAGCAAATGGGATTAACTAAAGAAATGATTCTTTTGAGTTGGGGCACAGGATCTGATCTATCTAGACGTAGTAAGGTCTTGGTAAGTTTAATTCTGCTGGCCGCCCAAAAAGCAGTTACAAGAAAATGAAAATGAAAATCTAAGCCAACTGTATTTGAAATACTGAATATTGTAAGAGAGATATAAAACTAGAAGTGGGATATTTAGAAAAGGGAAGAAACACATTACACTGAAATGAATTGAAACTGTGGGAACAATACATGCAAAATAGTGGTCTGGAAGAGGAGGAGTAAGTTTAAGGGAAGGCAAGAACTGACCAATTTATCTACTGCTGAACTGATGATAGTCGTTCAAAAGAAAGTATGTGACGTATGATGTATGTAACTGGAAACAATTCAGTACATTTGTTTCCTTTTATTTAAATGTGTGTTTGTCTATGTCTTAAGTAATAATTTAATAAAGGTGTTTAAACAAAGTTATGTGGAAAGAGACTAAGCAAAAGATAATTTAAAAACTGCGAAACTGGAAGTTCTTGTTTATGGATATAGATAGTTAGATACAGGCACTGAAAATGTTTTTAGTCCCTTTAGTTTTACATACAGTTCAGGTATATTTTTATCAATCAGAGGAAAAGTTGTGGACAACAATTGATAAAGAATTGAAGGGATTTACCTGGAAGGAAAAGCTTGCAAGAATTAAGTGGGATTAGTTGATCCTTCCAATAGAACAAGATGATTCTCCTGACTTGATGGGGTATTTTATGACTATATGGTTAGGGCTCATATACATAACATAAGAAAAAGGTTATAGTTAAAAGTGGAAAGGTGTGATGATGAAGTGGTGGTAGTGGGGGGGATCAAGAAATGGGGAGAGACATGGATTTTGGATGCAGAGCCTTAAGGAGAACAATAACCATCATTGAGAATATTATATTCCTAAAGATGCAGGAAATATTCTAAGAACTAAGACAAGACAGGAATGGGGAAAGGAGATTTTTGTTATTAGGTATGACTACAACTTGGGGTAGAGAAAATAAGTAAGAGGGTGCCAAAATTTACAGGAAAATAAAGACAAAGGAGTCATGGTATTAAGGCCAAATAACTAAGAGAGGGAAAGGCAACAGTATGGGATGAGGCCAGGAGGAAGTAGTTTAGACTGCAGGTTAGAAGCTGCCTTCCCTATTTGGGACTGATATCAAAGGATAGCCTAAGAGAAAGGGATATGGAAGTCCTCAGTAAAAGACCTGCTCTGGTAGAGTTTTTAGTCAAATCTAGGACAGAAGTTGCTGCTAAAAATGGGATAGTTAGAAGGATATATAAAATATTCCATGATAACTAAAAGAATCAATCAGGGGAGGTTAGAAAAGACTGGGAAGAGAAACTGGAAAAGCTGTTTACAAGGAAACAATGGCAGGAATATGTATGATTCCCAAGTATGCAACAAAGTTTAGAAATTTTAGGATTTTTGCTTGGAAGCATTTGCATTGATATTTTATACACCAAGCAGACTTCAAAGAATTTTTCCTCAGGTAGACAGCAAATATTGGAGGTGTGATGCTGAAGAAAGAGTCAACTGGCAATATGTTTTCTGGGAGTGTAATGAGTAGGCAGATTTTTAAAAAATCCATACAGAGTACTCTGTAAGAAATATTGGGGTAGTAAATTGCTGTAACTAAGGACATGATTCTTTTGAGCTGGGACACATGATCTGACAGGTCTATATCAGTTCAGCAAAAACCCCTTTACGCAAACACCTAAACATCAACCCCTATACCTCGAACTGCGAAAACCCTGAACGCACTAAATCGCGAGAAATAAAATATCGAACTATCATAGTTGGCCAACCCCACCACCCGCTACTTAGTACCTACACAAACAAAATAAATAAACCACATACATACACTAACCAAACCCTACAGTCATACACCCAAACAAAATAAATAATCCACATACATACATTTAACAAAACCCTACTTCCAACACTACACTAAACCCCACATACACAACTATCTATGCACTATCCTTAACCCACTCCCTAAACCTAAGGTCTGTAACTACCACACACTTCCCCTACAGACATACACCCAAACAAAATAAATAACACACATACATACACTTAAAAAAACCCTACATCTAACACTACACTCAATCTTACATACATTACCTATCTATGCACTTACCTTAACCCAAATCATAACCCTAAAGTCCTATCTATCACACACTTACCTTACGGAGCTATACCGCAGATGAGCCAACCAAAACAAATCGACATTTTGGAATTCGCGGTTTTGGACGTTCGAGGTTTATGTACTTTGCGCAATACAGTTTGACATATTCGTATTCACATAATAGGGTTTTCGCTCAACTGATATAGACCCAATCTGACTTGCCTTAACATAGTAGATCCTTATTAAATTTAATTATGTTGGCTGCCAAAAAAGCAATTACTAGAAAATGCAAACCAAAATCTAAACCAGCTACGTTTGAAGTACTGAATATTTAAAAAAAGAAAACAGAACTGTAAGTGGGATAATGCACAGAAATAAATGGAATTTGAAGGGAACAATACATTCAGTAATGTTCAAGAGGAGGAGGAGTGGGATTTAAGGGAAGGTAGGAATTTAGTGATTTAGGTAATGCTGGGCTGAATGGCAGTTGTTAATATGAAAGAAAGAAATCATGTATTGCATAATGTGTGCAAATGGTAAATGTTGATATGGTTTGTTTTCTTTTCTAATAATGTATGTGTGCCTAAGTCTTAAGTGATATTTTAATAAAGGTGATCAAAAAAGAAGGTACAGGTTTGAATCATAATGTACAATTTTAACATATTAATTGTTTTTTCTTCTGCAAAGAAAACAGCTATGAAAGTGCTCTGCCTTATTCTGTACCCCAGCTTAGCACCCTTCAGGGTAACATATTCCCTATTAAGATAAGGAGTTTGAAAGGCTAAAAGTATCAGTGGCTTACCTCTGACATTAAAAGCTGTACTTAGGCTAATAGGTAAAACTTGATTCACAAGAAAAGCACCACTTTGAAATGATAATCTGAATCAAACCTCCCTTAAGTTGAACAAAAGATGTAGGATAGAGACAAACACTGCCAAAACTACTTATCTTACAAAACAAAAACTTATTACAGTTTCCTACTTAAGGCTCTACTAAAAATCTATAAAATGATATTATGGGATGCATGAGTAACATATCAAACCTTTACAATAATTCAAAAGACCACCTTGTCTTTAAAGATTATAATTATTTGCTGTCTACTGTGAATACCTTAATAGGGACAGCAGAAATCTATACATACTCCTACCTCATTAATGTATATTACAGCAACTTGGAATCATAGTACCCCATTTTCATAACATATCAGTCTCTTCCCTAACTTTTGCTTCAGGGAAATCAGGCCAAATTATGTAACCTGTCCTCTCAAAAAAAAAAAAAAAAAAAAAACTGAACAAAAGAGCAGTTACTGAGCATGCTTTACTTCATGCCTCTTATCTTAAAATGGCAGCACGTCTTATAGACAAGCGACTAGTCTTCATTTTTAATTTCTGTAATACAACTGGCAACCTTAGGTTCATAGAAACATAGGAAACTATCCACCGAGAGGTCATTTTTAGCTTAGCCATCTCATCCAAATGTAATACCATAGATACTCTAGTCAACGCCCAGGATTGTATTCATTAATGATTACCCATTAAGTGTAACAGGGATTGCATCTAGTTTATTTTGATGGGTGATAAAAAATACAGGGCCAATCTTATTGGGCTGATCATTTCTAACATATTGTTAGATCACCGTTGTCATTGCCACAATCTCCATCCCAAAAATCTTTCAGATGTTTGCCCTATCTCAAATCTTTGCCTAGTGACCAAGACATTTGAAAAGTTAGTTTATAAACAAATAATTGTACATACCAATAACTATAACCTCTTATCAGATGCACAGCATAATTTCAGGGAAAGAATTTAATACCATGACTGCCATGTACAAAGTAAATAATGGTCTTACTTATGGAATATTTATTTATATGTGAAATGCATTTAAAGATGTAAATGATATACTTCCATTAATAAAATTTCAAAATCTGAATTTTGGCCCTGGTGTGTTAAATTGTTTCAATAATTACCCTAGGAAAAGAAATTATCAAGTTATATCAGGAAAAATCTACCTCAGGACTTAGGATGCTTCATCTTTGGTATCCTCAAGGGTCTATGCTATGACCTATCCCAATCTCCATCTTTCTAAACAATTTAAGCATGAATTTACAAAAGTGTATGCTGCTTGTGTTTTCTCTAGCTCTAACAGACCAATCCACAACTTACACACTAACTGCAGGAAGACTTCCATGCCCTCTTGAACTGGATTTTCCAAAATGAACTAACCATCACCCCCCAATAAGACTGTCCCTGTATTTTTTACCACCCATCAAAATATACTCGATGCAGTCCCTGTTATACTTAAAAAGCAGCTGAAAAACATAATTAAGTGGTGAAGAAACATATACCTAAAACTGTTTATGGACCACATTGAATCATTTGAGTCCGCTAGTGACAAGACACTAAGTAAAATATTCCATTATGTAAAACACAGCTACAGAATTGATCATTTTTAATTGAAGCAAGAAAAAAGCTTGAATATGTCCTACCTGTCATCTCAGTGTATACTTCACAAAATGTCAGACAGCAATAAACAAATTCTGTAAGGTTATTTACCTAACAGACTCCAGGATGTGTCACTGCCTCCTTCTTTAAAGTTTATTGGTCTTTTTTTGAAGCAAGTGTACAACTGTAAGTAGCAAACTCTTGAAGTTGACCATAGTGAGTATATTATATCCAAAACCAAGTGATGGAGAAATGTGTGTAATTTTTGCAATTTATTTTTTTGATAAGGCAGTCCCCTGAAATGTTTTTTTGGAGCAGAAAATTCCTGCCAGGACATCATGAAAAATGTACGCACAATGCCGCACCACCTAAACTAATATACAGGTTCCTACATTTATCTGTTGAATGTACCTACAGGAGTTTCTTAGTTCCTAGAAAAAAAATTGTGAACTTGATTTTGCAGATGGAGCACCTTACACTAATTGGTAACATGTGGCATAACAGTAAACCATAATATGTTTAACAAGCTGTTCTGAAGAAGTAAGCTCTTTTGTTTACACAGAATGTTTTGCAGATATATGTAAACCATTCCCAGTACTTATCATGCCATCATTTTGTGGCTGTAGTTAAAAAGAAATACTGAGTATAACATTGAAGCTAACATACTACAATCTCCATTTTTTTCCCCAAATCACATGCAGCTTTAACATAGGATCCTAGGAGCATAAACGGTTACTAGGCTAATGGCCCTATATCCTCTTTAAGCATAGCACTCATGCCTCAGTTTTCATAGTTGTCAGTGCCCAAGGACTAGAAGTTTTGATATAGGCCTGTGCCTTAGGCCATCTACAAGCTGCCCCTGTCCATAAGGGATACAAGTAATAAGCCAGCGATGAATTTGAAATTTCCCATGCATTGGTCCAAGTTGTCTTTAAACAGGCTTAGGTAAGAGCTTTTCTTCACACGAATGAGGAACCTGCTACAGAGAAGGGGTAATCTGTGACACTCCAACCTATATCTCCAACATACTTGGTTTATGACTATCAACTACAGCAATCATGTCCACTCTTAACCTCAAAACATAATGTAAGATCCAACTTTTATAGCTTAAGAACAAACAATGAACAAAAAAGCATTCTCAGAGATGAATCCAGCCTACTAGAATAATTTCTATGGAAATAAGGCAGCTTTCCCAAGCAGGCCTACAAAGAATTTCATCATCATCATCATCATTACCAACAACCCCCCCTTTCCCCCCATTTTCTACATGGGTTTGGGGTGCTATGTCACCTGTTGCTATCTTTCTTGATTTAGTGCCACTCTGCTAGCTTGACTGTTGAGGGTCTTCTCTTATGCAATCCATTCATTTCTTTGCTGGATGCCCTTATTTATTCTTGCTTTCTTCCTGTCACTCCCAAATCTTTTTTACCAAATCATGTTATGTTTTCCTGCACATGTACCTGAACCACCATAATGGGTTCTGTCTGACCTTTTCTGCAACTGGAGCTACTTTAGTTTCTGCTTTTTTGTCCTCATTTCTGTCCCACAGTGTGCATCCAGGCACACATTTCAGACACTTCACATCCATCACCTCTAGCTTTCTTAACACCTCTGTTTTCACTGCCCATTTTTCTATACCATGTAGTAACAGTAGTGATCACATCATTGTTTTACACAACTTACTTTTCAGCTTCTTTGGCATTTTTCTGTAATACACTACCCCTGACACTCTGTTCCAGTTGGCTGCAGCCACCCTGATTCTAGCTATGGCCTCCTCATTCAGATTTCCTTTTTCTTCAACCATCCCACCCAGATACTTGAAGCTGTTAACCTGTTACACTATTTACCCTTCTATCTCAGTTGTAAGCTTCTTCTGATTTTCCTCATTTGCTGTCATGACAGCTGTCTCATATGTCTTTAGTTTCATCCCATGTGTCTTCAGTTTTTGTATTCCATCTTCCTATCATTTGCTCAATTTCTTGTTGCCACATCATCTGCATACAGCAGTTTTGTTGATCTTCCCTCCCTGACCTGTTTACTAAAGTAGTACATCACCAGTATGAACATCAATGAGCTCATAAATGAAGCCTGATGCACACCGCCCTGGGAACTCCTCTGTGAGTCTGAATACTGTCTGTACTTGTGTTGTCAGATGTTCATCATTTGATCACTGTTGCAGCAGATGTATCCTGCCAAGGATTAGATGACCAGCCAGCTTCCAAAGCTTTATTGACCTTCCATGTACCCTAACCACTGCAGAGCTCAAGGAGAACAGTATCAGTATAGCAGTTAAGATGCCAAAACTTCACAAATCTCTTGTCATTGAATTACCAGCAAGTCTCACTGTCTGCTGTTTCTTTAAGGGCTTTGGTGCTTGGCTAGCCCTTTGCAAAGTTAGGCAGATAAATATCCCCTTTGGGGACTACCTTCTATTTTCTTGTGAGAAAGAGTTTTATCTTTTCTGTCAGAATATATTGCTAGAAGTTAGAGCTAGTGTTTTTGGTGGTTGTCATTCAGCTATATTACCTCAAGTTTTGCCATTTCTGTCTGTTGGAAGAGAGCCATACTAAGTTTCCACTACCCTCTTATCAGTCACATTTTGGATGGACCTGGGTCCTGACTTCTCTGGTGTTCCCTCCCCATTCCACAAGAAAAGAAAAGTTGTTAGGGAGGCTTGATCTTGACTCTGTCTTCTTTCCAGAATTTACAATGAGACAGGCAATTCATCTTCCCGTTTTCTTTCCAAAAACCAATATTTAAATAAATAAGGAAGAAAGAACTCTTCACATTCTATATGTCCACAGGCAATTCAGAGACCACATTGACAGAACAAAGAGTTTAATGAATTTTAACCATCTATTTATTCTTTAAGAAGACAAGAAAAAAAGGATAATCAGTGTCAAAACAGTTTCTAATTGGTTGGCTCAGGCTGTGCTTTTTATTTTTATTCATAGCATAACAAGACACTACTGGGCAAAGTCAGGGCCCACTCTATTAGGGCACTGGTTAATTCTGTAGATGTTTTGGAAAAGGCTGGACTCTTGAACTCTTGTAGAACAGCATCTTGATCTTCTGTGCAGACCTTTACCAAACACTACAAACTGGATTCTTTCTCTAGGGCTAGAATAAACTTTGCTAGGACTGTTCCTTAAGGACTGTTAGACTCTGATCCTTCTCCCTCCTGTCTTTCCTTTCAAGATCTGGTGCTGTTCATCTCTTTTTTAATTTCTCCATGTCTTTTGGGTTTCTAATACCATGACAGGAATGGACCCCATTCCTGAGTCAAAGTATGATTAAAGTCTGTGAAATTAGTATTGTTTCAATCTTTGATGATAGCCAGAAGTGCCCAGTAATGACTCCTGCAATTTGTATGGAGTTGCATGTATCAGTAACTAATCTAAGTATGACTGTATTTTTTTTTTTTTTTTTTTTATAAGACCTGTTGCTCCTACTACTATTGGAACTGTGTGGCTGTCTTTCTTCCACATTGCCCTCGTTCCTGCCTTCAGATCCTGGTATTTTATGACACTGTGTCTCTCTGTACATAAGACACTGTAGTCAATGGGTGTAGCAATTTCCCTGATCAATGCTACTTTTTGCCTTCTTTTCATGGACCACTATATCTGGTCTTCTTGCATCTATTTTTTGAACTTTTGGTAATGGGTGATCCCATGATATAAACTTCATAATTTTCTATAATGCTTTGTGGCTCATGTTTCCAGTGTTTTTTAGCTACTTCAGTAGTATAATGTTTGCACAATCCCCAATGCAGCAGTCTTGCCACATTAGTGTGCCTTTCAGTATACAGTCCTTCTGCCATTAGTATATCACAGCCAGCAACAAGATATGCTCTGTTTCCAATTCTGTTTTACAAAACCTAAAATTGTCTGTTTTCTCCCACATGTTCAATGGACTTTGTAAACTGATGTGTACATTGTCCACTATCTTGGGCAGCCAATAGTAAACTTTCGTCTTTTAGTTTAAATTCACCTCTCCTTAACCATTCTTCCATTTGATTGTGTTGAACATGAACTTGTTCTAAGAGTTTTCTGTACTTGCAACTATATTTATGCATTTCCTCATTTCTTGCCATCTCATCTGATCCTTCACCTTATATTCTTTCTTTTGTTTTTTGGAACATTAAGTTTCTAACTGATTTCTATCTACTTCTGATTTGATTTCCATTCCCACTTGACACCAATATGCTTCTACTAAACTAAGCAGGGAAGTCATCTTAGACTTATTCTCCTCATGTTTCAAAACTTTCACTATGTTTGGGTCTTGAGGTCAGCAGATATGTATGCAGTCCCACGATTGCAGATCTATACGTGTAATCAATTTTGAGGAAGATCATACCTCCTTTGGAATGGGGAATATATAGTCTTGGTATGCACTTATTTTTGTAAATCATTTAATGAGCATGAAGCATCCTTTTTGTTTTCCTGTCCAACTTATACAACACCTTTTGGGGCCAGTCAATCATTCCAAAACTGTAAGTTAGGACAGGAAGAGCAAATTGATTTATCGTTTGAACTTTGTTCCTAGATGTCAATGCTGTTTTCATTATTAATTTGTCTTCTAAAATATTCCTTACTAAGTTTTATTCACATTTGT
Organism: Protopterus annectens; assembly: GCF_019279795.1. NCBI lineage: Eukaryota > Metazoa > Chordata > Ceratodontiformes > Protopteridae > Protopterus > Protopterus annectens. The sequence continues at coordinate 778,257,905 of NC_056747.1, forward strand.
TCATGTTTTATTGTTGATCCTTCATCAGTTCCCAAATATTTATACACTCCCTCTTGCTCAAGTTCTTTTATATCACATTCTTGTCCCAAACTGATGTTTTCTTGGTGCTGTAGCTTTCCTGCTTTAAAGGTTGCTTTTGCACATTTATAAAGACCAAATGATATTCTTATATCATCTGAAAATGTTTTGACTACTTGCAGATGTCCTTTCAGTTACTCATCTGATCAGCTATACACCTTTAAATCATCTACAAAATGAATATGAGAAGTCTTTACACTTTGTTGTTTTCTGGGAGCCAAATTGTAGCCATGAGCTAATCCATGAAGTAGACAGTTTAATAGGTTAAAGGCAAGAAAAAGAGCAGTGGTGACAGAGAGTCACCCTGGAATATGTCCCTTTGAATTTTTATCCCTGGAATAATAATTTGTCCTTTATCGTGGCTTGACTGCAAAGTGGTTTCCCACTGTTTCATGGTCACTGTAATGTAATCGATCAGTGTAGGGTGTATCTTATACATTTTTAGGCACTCGTTTATCCATGAATGTGGAATACTGTCAAATGCTTTTTTGTAGTCTATCCATGCCATACTTAGACTCTTCCCTTTTCACAGTTCTCCATTATGACTTCATTTAACAACAAATGATCTTTTGTTCCATATGACTATCTTTTATTACCCTTTTGTTCTAGTGTCATGATTGACTTTTCTTCTAAATGACTATAAACTCTGTCAGCATCAATTCCATTGTATAGCTTATACGCCGTTGGACGACATGTTATTAGTCCATGTATTGTAGATTTGCTCTTAAGTAGGAGTATTGTTTTTCTTGTTGTTAACCAGGCTGATGTCTGCGTGGGGTGCACATATAAATAGTGCTTACTCATGGCTAAGTCTTCATATGAAGATGTTAATACTTTTATCCAGAAGTTAGCTACTGCATCTGGGCCTGGGGTTTTCCAGTTAAGAGCTTTTCTTAACTTTGTTTCAATCTCTCTGGCCTTTACTTCATCCCATTTCATATCTTGTACATTTGAACTTCTTATTCTTTCTTTTACTTCATCTATACATTTAGCATCTGTGTTATGTTCTACAGGATCTTCATAGATATTTCTCCAAAATGGACTTACTACTTTTCTTGTGGTGTTGTTTCAATTCCTTTTGCTTTGTTTCTCAATTCTCTATAAAACCTTTTTGGGTCATCAATATACTGCTTATTTTGTACATTTCCTTTATATTTCTCTGCATATCTTCTAGGTTTTTTTGCCTGTGTTAATAGCTTTAGTTTATTATTTGTGATAGTGCACAATAGATCCTGAACTGTTCTGATACAGCATATTGCTTTTATCATGTGTATCTTTCTGAGGATTTTTGTTGATCTGTTCCCTCTTCTATACTCTCTTAACAGTGACACTTCTTATCTTAATTGCCATGATGGCATTCAATTTCTCTCCTTCCTTTCCCTTACTACTTGTGTTTTTGTGTCAAGACTTTATCTGTTATTAATTTAATTGCTCAGTAATATATCCTATTTACTTCTGTTATATTGCTTAAATCTCTAAGAACAGTACTAATTACTGTATTCATTTGTTATATCAAACTTCTAACTTTTTGGATTTTATTGTCTTTCTCTAGTCTATTTCTTTCATTGATCTTAATATGTCCATTTCTGTTAGATCGATCAAACAACTCTTCTCTTAGGTCATTTTCTTCTAAACTGAGGGCACATTTTTCTGAAGGCATTCTATAGAAAGTTCTAGAGCATCTTTCTGTGCCACATTCTCTTCAGTTTTATGCCATGTCATCCATTGCTCTTTCATATTGGAACTCACTGGGCTATTACTCCACAACATTGACTGCATCAGAGTTGCTACAGTTTCCTGTTCCATCCTTTGCTGTGCATCTCTACATGAACATCATCCTATATAGCTTATGCTATGGCAACAGTGATCTAATGATGAACATAGTACAGTTATGCAAGTAAACTTGCCATAACAGTAGATGTTCAACTAAATCATTGAAGCAGTCCAAATGTCCTTCCTCTGGTTCCCTTCTTTTTATTAGTTTTTTTACTAGCACATACCCAATAGACTAGGCACTAGCCTCTTTTACTCTGAAATTTCTGAAATTTTGACACCCTAACTGCTAGCTTTATACCACTGTCTTTGAGCTTTATATTTGTTAGGGCACATGGAAGGTGTCCTAAATTTTTGAAAGCTGGTCAGCCATCTGATCTTTGGCAAGATACAGCCCACATAGCTTAGACTAGTACAACAGTTCTCTATTTGAACATCTATTGATATGATATGTTTATTTATATGACTGTGCTCTCCTTGTACATAGCCTGCACTAATTTCATTAGTGTTTCTGGGACCTTGAACCATCCCAGAATTGCTAAAATCAGCTTTCATGAGACCTTGTCATATGCTTTCTCCAAGTCTAGGAATGCCCAGCTGGACTTTTTCCTCATTACTGGCTTTTTCTCAACTCTCTGTCTCAATGGAAACATATTATTTGATATATATAAAAATAATTGTTTCAGGAATATTTATTTATTTATTTATTGACATCTGATTACTGGGAAAGTCCGAATGGGTAGATGTCTATTTTCAGAGGAGGCCCTGGGAGAAAAGCTCCAAAGTATTACAAAAACATTTCAAGACCAATAATTTTATAGTCTTCAAAAATAATAAAATAAAAAAATACAGTTTAAACAATTATACAAAGTTAATCATAATGTAAATACATTGGATAAGAATAGCTACAACTTATATGACAATGATTCAATATTTAGAGAAATTTTGGCCAGTTTAGCGGAATTACAGCTAAGTTAGTATAACACAAACATGAACTGCAATATGAAGTAGAAGAAAAAAACAGGGTTATGGCATGTTTAGATGGACAGGGAAGGGAAACTGATTGAAGTAAGGAAGTGAGTGAAGAAAGAGGAGTAAGGAGATGTAAGATACACCAGAGAACTCTACAATGCTTTTCCAGTGCTTCAACTGCATCCAGTGTCATCCAAGGTACGATAACAATATTTTCTTTATTTATTGCACTCATACTTGCTTTATACAGTGATTGGTACTGTTTTTGAGTGTTTTTAACGGATTTATTTAATTGTGTGGCAAAAATAGTCATTTCTCTCTTTGTTGGATTTTCTATTTTGTGTGCCTCCAAATGTCTTTGCAGAAGGGCGAATTAATCAGAGACTTAGTTGTTTGGTAGTTGTTAATTGTTTAATCTGCACTTGAGAGCTACTTTTGCTCTGCTTTCACATTAAAAAATTCAAGGATCAGCCATCTTGTGGCAAAAGGTGTTTACCTGGGCACCCTTAGTTGGGAGGCACTGGAGGAAGCTAAAGATGTGTTTGTTTATTGGCTAGAGGGCATAGGAGTCAGTTTACAAGCTTTTCTCTCTACTATAAACCAGACAAGGTGCAAGGCTCTTTGCTCACTTACAGAGAACTCTGCAACATGTTTCCAATGTTTCAATGCATCCTAAGCCAAGATAATCTGCACTTGAGAGCTGCTTTTGCTGTACTTTTACATTAAAAAATTGTATGATTAAACATCTTGTGGCAGAAGGTGTTTACCTGGTCTCTCTGAGTTGGGACGTACTGGAGGACACTCAACGTGCGGTTGTTTGTTGACTAGAGGGCATACAAGTCAGTTTTCTAGCTTTTCTTTCCTCTGTACAGAGCTGCCCAGTGAGCCATGGTAGTTAGCAGTGTCCTGTATAGTAATAAACACCTAGACAGTAAAATTTACCTATAAAGTTAGGATCAGATCCAGAACATGTTAAAACAGTGTGACACTGTGCTGAAATAAGCTTAAAGCAGCTAAGAATTGCATTGTCATATCCTAGCATTATATAAATGCCCTTAAACCCAGAAACTACCCTGGGAGACCCCTGTTAAAACTCAGTCCTTCTTCCCCAACAGACAACCCTATTACAGGACCAAACAACATGGGTATGCAATTTTCAAATGTTTCTGTGGCCAACATGGTAGATTTGAACATCCAAAGGCAATGTAGCAATTGTCTCACATTCTCAGACAACCAGGTAATTAGTGAAGAAAATAACACGGTATGCAAGATATGTTAACACACATCTTCCTTGGAGGCAAAAATCTAGTATACAAATGAGGTTTCTGGAATACCCACACTACATCCCTCACTCATACTGTTCACCTCACACACAGATTGTCTTGTACTGAGGTGCTTAAAAGAAACCTTCCCAAATATCAAAGACCACCAAAGGTACCTAATAACAGCACTGCTCCTCAGGAATCACTGAAACTCATACCAAAAGAACACCAAACATCTCATGTAAACCTATACCTAATGGTCCTGTGACAAAGGGAGATACTGCCAGCACAGCTATCTGGAATTTTGTAAATAATTATATGTCATTTGTCAATATCAACATGATTTATATAAGATGCTTGTGTTACAAATGTATTAGAACTGTATATCATGCGTATATCAAACTGCTGGTACAGAAATGTGTGTTGAAAGGTTTTTGCAAAGTGCTATTTGAAATGTAACCACAGTGTGCCCTACTGGAATAGAACAGAAATGTACATGCACTATTGTAACTGTTTAAATGTACTGGAATATAGGAGGTGAACTTCTAAAAAAATAACTGAAATTAAATGACTATGGCTAGGCCATAAAAGATTATATCTTTCAGTTTCAGTGCAACAAGAGACATAATGTCTGTACTAGGGCACCCTCTGTATTGTTTTCAGAGTGAAATAATTGCTAGTCTTGAAATGTGGAGGAATGTAATTGTTTTATGACTGCCTGCATATTAGTTCTATGCATTTTTACAGGTAGATGCTAAATACTTCTAGCAGTGGAGGTTTCATCTGGGAACTAGAGTCAGATGACAAGACACGATGTCATTCTGCAAGCTATCCCAGCAGTAATATTTGAGATATTAATTTGAGAAGTCTCTTAGAAAGACAGAGCATTCTGTATTCAGTTTGGTCATGACAAGAATCATTCACCACATCTGCCTTGCTCTAATGAAGTAAGTTTGTAGGGAACAGTACAACTCTCCTAGATACAATCAGGAATATAGTAAAGCTTAGTTTACATATTTTTCTTTATGTATTTGAAACTGTCCTGCAATGTTGTCTTAAATAATTCCTGTGGTTTTGAACTCTGATGTCACTGCAACAAGAGTCACAATGTACTAGGGAGCTCTCTGTATTGTCTTTATGGTGAAATAATTACTAGTCTTGACATGTGGAGGAATGTAATTGTTTTATAACTTCCAGCATCTACGAAAGATCTGAGGTCTATGTATTTTTACAGGTAGATGCTAAATACGGCTAGCAGTGAGGGTTTCATCTAGGAACTAGAGTCAGATGACAAGACATGATGTCATTCTGCAAGCTATCCCAGCAGTAATATCTGATATATTAATTTAGGAAGTCTCTTAGAGAGACAGAGCATTCTGCATTCATTCTTGGACCTGACAAGAACCATTCACCACAACATCTGCCTTGCTCTAATGAAGTAAGTTTCTAGGGAACAGTATAACTCTTTAAAATACAGTCAGGAATATAGCAAAGCTTAGTTTAGGTAATTTTCTTTATTTATTTCAGACTGTCCTGCAATAATGTTTTAATTATTTCCTTTGGTTTTGAACTCTGATGTCACTGCAAACATATATTTAATATTGCCTTGGTCTTTTATTATTTATTATTAAATATAGTTAAACCTTTCATTGTGGCTGATCTATGTAGAGGTTTTTAAGTTTTATGAGTACTTGCATGTTTATTTGGTGACACTGTGCGGGCCACTCCTAATAGCCTTACTATTGGTCAAACTACCATTTGTATTAATATTAATATTACACAGCAAGATTGGACACCCTTTGTTATCATCCAGGTAAGCCTTAAAGTAGCTGATAAGGAGATGACTGGTAGCAGTGGTCACTACCTTATAGTCTGGATGGAAGGGGGCATAGCTAGCAAACCTGTGCCAGCCTCTCCCAGGTATGTGTGTGCATGTGTGTAAATCAAACCTCAAAGAGTGTGTGTCAGCTACTTAAGTGGGGACACAAAGCACTGGTTGGACAGCGATGGTGCTGGCAGTTCTTGGCTTGGGCACTCAGCTGAGATCTCAACTCTGTAGCTGTGCCAGAGAGGAGTCTTACTGGGGATCTGGAGAAAGAGGGAGAAACAAACCCTGGACTGACTGGTTTCTGTGTGTTCTTAAGAGAAAATGCACTTGATGGAGAGAGCTGCATCTAAAAATACTGTGTGTGTACCTGTTATCCTCCCATTGTACATCCCCCACTGTTGTCAGTGGTGAGATTTGAGGCTACTTGATTACCAGTCCAGTGGTGGGTCATCACACGTTCCACAAGTGCAAAGACTATAAGGCAAGCATACACTTTACGTAATACTCTTGTCAGCAGGGACCCCATTATGTGATATACAGGCACCCCACTCACCAGGTTGGACAAGGAGAAGATAACTGTTAGTTCCCTATCTAGACCCAGGATCCACAATATCACACATGCACTGAAGTTACTGCACCCCAGGTGCCAATACAATTCTATTATAGCCCACATGGGTGTAAATGACTTGAGACATATGTCACTGGACTATATGAAAAGAGACATAATGGATCTCTCAGAATATGTGTCACAGATAGGTATGAGCCTTGCATTGAGCAACATTCTAACTTCACCGAGGATGATGCCACAGTATGACCATAAAATAATTTGCGTAGTGTCTGGTGTCACTCCAGGGGATCCAATATCTGTCAGCATGGGAGAATATAGTCAAAAGACTACGTTTTTTCTAAGAGTGGGTTGCACCTGTCCCTCCTAGGCTCTCAAATATTGACTAAAACATCATCCATATCCTCAGAGCCTTTTTTAGGCAATGCCAAAAGGAGAACACTACCAACATAGTAAGAAAGTCTACAAGCAACCTTAAGGAGTGACTTCTCAATGTTCAGAGCCTAAACAAAAAACTCCAGACCCTTCAAGCCCTCCTCACACTAGAGAATGTAGACATCTGTGCTGTGGCCGAGACATGTTGTAATGCTGTTGAAAGTACTCAGGAAGTGCAAGGCTACAGTACCTTCCAGACATTTAGACCAAAAACAGCACATACTGGGCCAAAGGCAGAGGTATTCTGATCTATGATAGCAACAAACATACCTCCAAGTTGGTTAAACAGGATGATTACATGAAGCTGATCCATGTGCAAGTCACCATAGGTAAAGTCCCTCACCATGTCATGTCTGGCTATGCCCCAGGGTCTCATGACTCTTATCTAAACCTAGTAGAGGTACTCACCATCCAACCAAACATCATATTCATGGGTGACATTACCCCTCTACAGACTGGGAAATGTATACTGCCCCAAACTCACAGGCACAACTCTTCCTGGAATTTATAAAAACAAACACCCTGGACCAGATAATACATGCTCTAAGCAGATGATCAGGCATACTAGATCTGGTACTCACCAACATCAGAAAGCAATGCAATGCCATCCCCACCCCTCCACACACTTTCTAACCAGTGATGTTACATCACAGAGCTGTCTCATTTGAATTAAAAATCAACCCAGAAAATCCAGCTAAACCAGTAGCAATTATGAACTATTCAAAGGCAAACTACATCCTATTAAGGGACAGTTTGTCAGAGTTCAAGGCTCCCCCAACCACAACACCACAGCTACTTATGCAGAATTATTCACAGAGTCACTATACAAACATGTGAATGGCTGTATAGAGGCTGTCATACCTACTAGAAATAAACTCAAAACAAGCACTAAAAATAACCCCACTGGTAGAATCCTCACCTAAACAGGGTATCTAATAAAAGAAGAAAACTCATGGTCAAAATCAGGAAAAGCAACTCCCTTAAAGACAAGTGCTTTCTTATACAACTAAATGAGAAACTAAGAGGTCTAATTAAGTCCAACAAGGCCAACTATGAGGTCAGGATAGCCTTGCAGGCTAAGGGCAATCAGAGGCCTTCTTCAGCTGTGTCCAGAACCTTTGAGGTAGCACACAACAATGTGCTGAACTGGTAGTGAAAGGTACCACCTACACCGATCAGGATGACATAGCAAATCTACTGGCTGATAAATTTAGCTCAAACCCCATCCCTCAGTTCCATCAGGTGAAATGCCATCAACATGCTTCCCCCAGCTATTAGTAGGGACCATGTGCTGGCAGCACTCACTAAAGCTGAAAATACCACTTCCATGGGTTCCAATAACATCCTCGTTTGCCTTCTGAACAGTTTAAAACAAGACCTTTCAGGACCACCTGAGGCAATCTTCAACTACAGCCCTGAAATCAGCTATGTTCCAATTGAATGGAGGACCACAACAGTCATTGTCTTTCACACGTATGAACCCTCAACTGACCCAGGGATTTTCAGACCCATCAGTCTAGCAAGCCTGATATGCAAAGCCATGGAATGAATTATCATGGAAATGATAAACAAGGACATTGACAACCTAGAGACACAAGACCCACCCCAATTTGGTTTTGTTAAAGTAAGATCATGCCTGCTTAACTTGGTAGACTTCTTTGAGAGGGTCACTAAGGGAATTTTCGAGGGTAAAACAGTGCATACTGCATAAATTAATATGGCTAAGGCATTTGATACAATACCCTACTCAGGCATTGTGACAAGCTCTCTGAGCTATGCGTAAACTCTTACATAACTCGCTAGATTTCAGGCTAGCTCACAGACAAGAAGTCAGGATTGGTGAGACCATCTCCACCAAGTTACTGGTCACCAGTGGAGTACCCCAGGACTACATGCTGGGCCAGCTCCTGTTTGGCATCTACTTCTCAGATGTCAAGGCTAATGCTAAAATCCTCTGGCTCACCAAGTTCACATATGACTATAACTTGGGAGCTATTATAAACTCCCCCAACACACAAACATCTTGCAAGTGGGCTTAACACAGGCAAATGACTGGTGTCAAAGCCATGTTCTAAAGCTCAACTACAAAAAATGCATTATAATGCCCTTTGGGAAACTGTCAATGCAAGTTAATTACTTCATTGATAAAATACTGCTAAGAGCTGACCCAGAAGTAAGGAATCTGAGAGCATATGCAGACAGCAATCTGGCCTTAGACCAACATGTACTTAAGATATTAAGAAAATAATTCTGCATTGCCTAACTTATAGGTAAGGGTATGGCATTCAGGTTCAAGGAAGTTATAGTAGCACTCTACTCGGCTCTTATCAGACCTATCATTGAATACAATGTCCCCTTTGGCATGCATGTGACCAGACACTTGCAACAGTTAGAATGCCCACAAAGGTTTCTCACTAGGAAGATTCAGGTCATGAATACCCTATCTTATACTGATCTCCTAAAGGCACTGTCTCTGTAGTCAGTCTTCTACAGGCTGCTGAGATGGAATCTTTGCTTGGCTTACCGGGCTTCCTCAGACCCAGCCCTGATGGATTTGTTGCACATGTACAAAACAAACAGCACCAGAACACTAGATCCAGGGATCTGAACTATGCTTGTGGCATAAAAAGAAAGTGCTGGAGAGATAGATATGTGGCCCAAAGGATCCCGGCATTATAGAATAGGCTCGCCATCCATATACAACAAGAGTTCATCACTGATACTATTCAACTAAAATCTTGACAATTGGATAGCAAATCATAAATGTACCCCCAGGCTGGCCCCATGTCCCTTATGGACATAAGCCATTGATAAGAAAAGTATTATTCTAATTATCACCGCCACTTACAAATCCATAGTTACCTGCCTAACATCCACCCATATAATACATGGCATCCAAATGGTTGGAGTATGTGGCTAGGCTTGTAAGAACCCTAGTGGTCATTAGCCTAGTAACAACCTATGAACCTATGTTAAGATATACTGAGCAGCAACACTGACCTTCTGTACTACCTTTGTGTTCATGATGAAGCTGTTATGAGGCTTCTGATATCTACACTGCCTTGAATATCACCATTGTCATTGTTCTCTGTGTGATGTCTCTCCTCTGGGTCAGTAATCAAGGAGCCTCAAACTTCACTATTGACACCGATGGGGAATGTTCACTTTGAACAATGCCACTCATTATGTTTGAGAAAATCTGTGAACTTGAGTGAAGGAAATTGTTGGATAAATCAAATGTTAACTTTGGTCACAATCTCACTAAAACAGAATTTGACCTACTCAAAAAACTCAGTTTGGATAAGAGCATAAGGGTCATGAAGCCCAATAAGGGTGGGGGGGGGGGTTGTGATCATGAGTAAATCTGATTACTGCAATTGAATGAACATTATGCTTTTTGATGATAGTATGTATGATGAGGCTTCTGTTAACATGGTGAATCTCTCATATGTCCATATTGACTATTTGCTGAAAGATATGTTTGATCAAGGCACAGTCACTTATGAAGTGTACAGATTTTTATGTTGTGAGTACCCTATGGTCCCCTCGATTTATGGACTTCCAAAAATTCATAAAAATATTGCTGACCCTCCATTAAGGCCCATTGTCAATGCTTCTAAAGCTAAAGTACATCCATTAGCCAAGTATGTGGACATCAAATTAAACAAATGTTTAGATGCACAAGTACATTTGTGCAAAGATTTGTGGGATTTTTGGCTAAAATAAGAAATTTAGCATTTCACAAAGAAATTATTTTTTTGACTATAGATGTTGTGAACCTGTTCAATGTCATATCACATGATATAGGTGTTGAATGGTTCCAGGATTATTTATTTGCCTCAAGGAATGTTTCAAATAATGAGGTATATGTTTTGGCTACCCTTACGGAGGCAATACTTAAGAACAACTATGTTCATTTTGAGGGACAAACAACTCATCCCAACTTACAAATACTCTGCTTCCACCCTAATTACCCCTTCTCCCACAAAACACAAGACTCTCAAACTAGATATTAAACAATCTAAGTACTTTTTTTTCCATATTCACCAACTTATTGCCATCCTTCACTCTGGCAACATACATCCTAACCCTGGCCCCTCCCCCTTACAATTCAAATGCCCTCCTCTTACTCCCCCCTCACCAGGAAAATCCTTCTTTTTCACATCACTGAATGCTCAAAGTATATGCAACAAAATCCCCAAGCTCCATGCCTGGCTTGTCCATAATCAGGCATTTATCCTGTCCATCTCCGAAACATGGCTGAAACCCCATATAAAAGACTCTGCAATAATACCTCCCAACTACTATATCATTAGAAAAGACAGAACTCATAAAAAAGGTGGTGGAGTTTCTTTCCTCTACTCCTCCTCCCTCTGTTACTCCCTACACTAAATCCATCCCCAAATTTGCTAATGCTAAATTAATTCTGGCCCTACTTCAGATAAACAGACATAAATGTATATGTATAGCCTTCCTCTATATCCCTCCTGGAGACAATGTCCCTATCCTCAAAGATATTCTCTCCTGGTTCTCCACCAATATTACCAATGAGACTATAATCCTAGGTGATGTAAATATTAACTGGCCCACCATTCAATCTCCGACAAACACCCTAAACATAAACCTCTACAACTTCTCTCAGCTAATCAATTCTACAAACAGACCTTCCAAGGACTACTCCTCTGGAAGCACCCTTGACTGGATTCTGATCTCTCACCCACATTACATGTCGGATAGTGGTATCCTCCGCAACTCTCTTAGTGATCACTTTCGCACTTTTACTCATCACCTTTCCTTCTTCTTACAACCGTCTCACTCCTATATTTCCACACGCTCCCTAAAAAACCTCAACCCCAATACCTTCTCCAATACACTAAAACATATAAACTGGAGCCGTCTAAAAACTCTCTCCTTAGAAAATGCCATTATCTACTTTATCACAACATTCTTAAACCTTTTAGACACCATTGCCCCCTTGAAAACAAAAATAATTAAAAGTAACACTGTCCCTTGGTTAACCAAAGATACCTTAGCTGTCATGTATCTCCGAGATAAAGCTTGGAAACACCACCAGAAAAATAAAACTCCCCTCTCCCTTAACGAGTGCAAAATACTTCGTAACAGAGTTAAAAAACGTATTACATCAGACCGTAAATCCTACTTCTCCATACTCCAAAATAACCATAAGACTAACCCTAAAAAGTTCTGGGATGGTATCCCCACCCTCCTTAACCCAGGTAGAAAGGAAAACCCTGCCCTGATCCAAATGCCTCCGACATGGACTTAGCCACCCAATTTAACTCTTTCTTCACTGACTCCATAAGCAAGCTAACATTATCCTTGACTAATAATCCTACATCCACTCCTTTAGCTTCCCCTATCACTTCCTCCTTAAGCACTTCCACATCCCTACCGCCTCCTTTCTCTGTGAAACACATCCCTATATCTACTATAAAAAAAAACTTCTCCAGAACTTGAAACCATGCACCAATGCCCTTGATAATATTCCTTCCTACTTTTTAAAGACAGCTGCAGAAATCATTGCCTTCCCCATCTGTATTTTAATAAATCGGTCAATCCAAGAAGGTCATGTACCCCAACTTTGGAAAAAGGCCTTTATTATTCCCCTTCACAAAGGTGGCAACAACAACAATATCCCCAGTTTTTGATCTATTGCCATCTTAGCCCCATCTCTAAACTTCTTGAAAAATGTATCCACCTACAACTCCTACCCTATCTCATAGACAACCACCTGCTAACTCCCACACAACATGGATTCAGGCCTGGCCACAGCACTACCACTGCTCTCCTCTCCTGCCTTGAGACTGTTAACAAAGCCCGCAACTCCATCTGCACTGTGTCTACGCTCCTTTTAGATCTCTCAAAGGCATTTGATACTTTCTCTCACAACATTCTCTTAACTAGACTCTCTAATCTAAATCTATCCATTTTCTCCATCAGTTGGTTTACCAGCTACCACTGTAATAGGCAACAAGCAGTTAAATGGAAAAAAGCCACCTTCTCATTCCTCAATACTCCCACAGGTGTACCCCAGGGTTCCATTCTTGGGCCCCTACTGTTCAACATTTTCATAAATTACTTCCACCACTCCATCCCTAATGCAAAACGTATCCAGTATGCCGACGATTCAACAGTTATCTGCTCTGCCATCTCCACCTCTACTCTCATAAAACTAACCCAAGATGCCTTCTCTTCCACTAATGGATGTTAGATAACCACCTAGCACTCAATGCATCAAAAACCAAATTTATGATATTTACCCCTTCTAAAACCACCACCATTGACAAAAACTCATTCTCAATCACCAGTCAGAATAATATACCTTAAGAAATAGTATCCAATGCAAAACTTCTAGGTGTCCTCATTGATGATCAGCTTAAGTTTGATACCCACCTACAAACAAATATCAAAAAAACACACCAGAAACTAGGTATGCTCTACCGCCACAATCGTTACCTCATTCCCTCCACTTGTTCTCTCTACCACATATCTCATCCCCTCTCTCCTATATGGTGCCCCACTTATTAGTAACCTACAATCTTCTCTCAAGAAAAAACTCTCTTCCTGCTACAACAAAATTTCCCACTCTGCTCATCTCTCCATTAGCTCCTATAACCTATGTATCCCTTGCCCCTATTACCATATTCCTCAGAATGTACAAATATATTTGTAAATATCGACTTATGTTTTTTAACTTCTGTTTTATGCAATGGTAGGAACTAGCATATTTGTAAGTATTCATTTATGTTTTTTATAACTTTTCTTTAAGCATTTTACTAAACTGTACCTTCAAATACCATGTTTTTTACCTGTACTTCTTTGTATTATATTACTATAACTTGTTTTTATTATGTTATGTTGTCTTTATGGAGCTTTTCTTCTCAGGTCTCCATTGAAAATGGGCTCTTCTCAGCCCAATGGACCATCCTGGCAAACAAACTTCAAATAAAATAAAATAAAATATTACCATCAGAAATGTGGTGTTGCTATGGGAGCGGCCTGTGAATGTCATCATGCTTGAGTGGGAAAAGAGGCACCTAGAGCACTCCCATTATGAACAATATTGGGCCACTTATCGCCTCTTTTTGGATGACATATTCGTGGCCTGGAAAGGGCCATATGATGAAATAGGTAACTTCCTTGATTATTGTACCAACACTACCTCCTTTCTAAGATTTAATCACACTAGTAATGTAAATAGCATCAATTATTTGGATGTTGAAATAAGTAAAGATTTTGTCAACAGAAGATATGTGAGTAATATTTACAGAAAACCTACTACGTACTACGTACTCCAACAGTCTTCAATAGTTGGCATCCACATCATCAAAAAAGAGGTCTTGTCAAGGGCCAATATGTGAGATTGGCCTGTATGGCATCAGAATATGATGTTTTCATGCAGGAAGGAAAAAAATTATTGGCCATGCTCATTATGCGTGGCTATCCTGCCGCTGTGGTACACAATCTCTTTGTTGAAGTGTGTGAGAAAAGGGCTAATTTGGTTTATAAACCTATTTTGAGAGATAATGACGCCAATGTAGTGGCTATAGGTGCCAAACATAATAGTGGTAATCACACCTTTTCTTGAGCATTTATAACTACATTTACTAATGAGCATGCAGAAATAGTTAATATTCTAAAAAAGAATTGAAACATTTTCTCTTGTTTTGATGGGAACCTAGAATACATTGATAAGGAACCCCATGTTATTTTTAGAAAAGGCAAAGCTATCAAAAAGTATTTGGAACAAAGTGGAAATTGTAATTTTTTCACTAATTCTAGAAGGTGTTGTAAGTATAAATATGGATCATGCCCCCAGTGTCCCTATATCAGGGAAGGGGAAACATTTACACTTAATGGAAATTTGCTTCAACCTTCTTTTTATTGCAATTGCAACACTAGGGGCATTGTTTATATTACTTTATGTAATCAATGTACACATTTTTTATGTGGGCAAGACCCAAAGACATTGTTTTGATGGGAACCTAGAATACATTGATAAGGAACCCCATGTTATTTTTAGAAAAGGCAAAGCTATCAAAAAGTATTTGGAACAAAGTGGAAATTGTAATTTTTTCACTAATTCTAGAAGGTGTTGTAAGTATAAATATGGATCATGCCCCCAGTGTCCCTATATCAGGGAAGGGGAAACATTTACACTTAATGAAAATTTGCTTCAACCTTCTTTTTATTGCAATTGCAACACTAGGGGCATTGTTTATATTACTTTATGTAATCAATGTACACTTTTTTATGTCGGCAAGACCCAAAGACGTTTTAGAGATCGGATTTATGATAATTTGTTAGACATCAGAAAATGAGCAACGAGTTGGCTAAACATGTGACCCAATATTCTGGGCACCAGTTTACATTTTTTGGAATGGAAATGGTACCAAAGAACCCCAGGGGATTCCTTGGCATGATTTGTTGGAGGCCAAAGAGCTGAGATGGCAAATCAGGTTACAGGGCTTAATGACTACATTAGTATCAATAGTATTTTAAAACTCAGGTGTTATATTGTATAGATTTATTTAATGTTGTGACAACTGTTTTTGTATACATACTTTTTTATTTAATATGATTAATGAAGTTTTTATTCTGTGTTTTTAAGGTTATATTGCTTTAAACTAAGACTTATGGTTGATGATGCTAATTAAGTTAATAGGTCAGCTAATAATTTTGGAGTACTATTTAAATGTGTTTTCACTGGGTTGAAGTTGGATTCTGAAGAAGTCTTTTGCTATAACCAGACGAAAGTGCTTAATCTTCTGATAAATAAATTATATCACTATTATGACTTGTGTGGTTCTGCTTGGAACACTTGGACTGGTTTTATCATAATTTAATTGTGTTGTTCTGTTTTTTGGTCATACTGACACAGATTCACCAGCTCTGCCACCTCCACCCAGACTATAAGGTAGATTCACTGCCACCAGCCAGCTACTTTAAGGCTCTTACCAGGGTACCCAATTATATTTAATAAAATTAATACTTTTACAAGTGGTAGTATTAAGTAAGTGGCAAAATTTACAGGAGCATGAAACCACAATGACACCAAGTAAATGCAATTACTCTCAAAGCTTAAAAATCATCATAAAGACCAGCCACAATGAAAAGTTTGGATATATTTAATAATAAAATAGAAAACATGAAACTACTGCATATCTGTTTACAATAAACACCAGAGTTTCACTTCACAGGAAATATAAAAAAATAACACAGATGGAAAGACTCAGACAGATGCAGAAAAACAGTATTTAACTAATCTCACTATATTTTCTAACTAACTGAAGAATTACTGTTCCCTAGTTAAGTTACTTACAAAAGCATTGCATGATGAAATGGATATGTTTCTTTGTTGTCAGGTCCATGACTGAGTGCTGAAAGTCTTCTTTCACATCTCTTACTCGTATCTAAATATAATTTCAAAACTGGCTATAGAATGACATCACATCTAGTCACCTGATTTTGTGGTTCGCGCACTACCCCCTGACTCGAAGCTGAACCAGGAACTAGCACTGATGTGCCACAATACATACCTAGAGCTTTGCTAAGGCATCTGCAGACTTTAAACAATTCCAATACTTTTATCCTTCTGCAGAGACTAACCAGCCATTCTCTGGCACCCCAAGGTAGTAATTAGCTCACCACTAAGGACAATAAGAGCCCAAACCTTTCCCAGACATTACGTCTCTGACTGCATTCAGGCCTGTGAGATAAAATCTTTATGGCCTAAACCAAGCCATTTAATTTCAAGCTATTTTTCTTAAGGTAAGCTGGGCTGAGTTTAACCCCTTCCCTTCCAGCATCCTCTGTTAACATATATAGATTTCCTCAGTTACAACAATACAGTTTGATATGAATGTATATTTATTTTCTGTCCAGCAGGACCCACTACTGATATATTTTTTAACACAAGCAACTTTACAAATCAGTTTGATATACAAATGACATAAAATTCTTTACAAAACTCCAGCTAGCTATGCTGGCATATGTTACACAAACACTGCCCTACTCTCTCTGGCATAACTGGCACTACCTTACATCATCACACCTTGCATCATAGTCATCCCTCTTAGTGATAGCAAATACACTTCATGAGGTGTCAAACTTTGGAGAGTAGAAGTCCCACAGCTTGTGATATTATCAGCAATTAGATTTTGCCTTGCCCAACAACTTGCATAAATCATCATATCATTAACTCTCCTCCTACATTGTTCCAGTGTAAAAGTCCCCCTGTGGCATTTATGGTGGTCTGTACTTGATTCCTCACCTTAGCTCAGTCTGCCTGTCTAGAAACCTCTTTTCCAAATAGAGATTTTCGGTACATCTTAAGTGCAGCCATGAGGTTATTGTTCTAGTCAAGAGTGAAGCTAACTCTCCTGTGCCTTGCTTCCTGATGTTGCAACATCTTATCCCTAGAAATAACAAATTCAGTATTACTACTGTAATTCTGTTCTGAGTGAAATAAATTAAATGTACAAGTTCTGCCTGGTACCATCAGTGATCACAGTCCTGCACTTTCCTTCCTTTCATTTATTTATTAATTTATTTTCATTTGTTGACGAGAAAAGTTTGTCTAAGCAAAGCTCCTTTTTAGTTAAGGCCCGGTGAGAAAAAATTTCAATACAGTACAACATTGTCCCCAAAAAAGACAAATCCAATACATACCCAAGCACAATAAAATAAATTAGTAGTTATATAAATCTGCAAAAATGAAAGCAGTTCAGCAAAACTTTTGAACATAAAAAATATAGTGTGATGTTAAACTGACTGAGTTTAAATAAGAAACCATTGACAGAAAAGAAATGAGAGCTATTCATCAAGGCTGAGGAGAACATGTATAATATTCAAACTGAAATGCCATAATGGTGACAGAGACAATGGCTTCTCTGTAAACTGTATTACAGTGTTAGGTAGATGTGCGTGAATAACTTGCTGTTGACCATGAGCACAGACAAGAATTGTTTATGTTCCCCCAGTTAATAACTTCAAAGTGTTCAATTCTTGATTCCTTAGAAACAACCCTATTGGAAGAACTTGGGTGATTTTGGCATAATTGTTATCTTGATCTCCTATACATGAGGTAAAGGTTTGATTTTGTCCTTGGGTTATTAGGCTAGGCTTGTAATAGTATTCAGGCAAATTACCTAGTATTTACTAAATATGAATTTCAGTGTATTTAGTTGATTTGGGGGTTGACATGACTAAGGTATTTATCTCACTGACACAAGATATATGGTTTGATTCCCATCTTTGAAAGGGAAATTGGCTAGGCTTAAAATGGCCCACAAGGGCAGCTTGCCAAGTATTAACCTATGATCTTGTGATCCTGTTGGTATGAATAGGTGCTTGTTCATATTTAAGGATATAGTTTATCCTGAGGTTGAGCAGGAACAGAACCACAGTTTGGCTAGGATATATTTCAGGATGGTTTTAAAGGACTAGAGGAAGGGTATTGATCTAACTGATTACTGGTGAGGAATTCCAGGCCTTGGCAATATGGTACGAATACTGACCATGACCAGCAGATCTGATAGGTTTGTGGATGGGGAGCTGTTTTTGGTCACTGGATCGTAATGACAGAGTGCAAACATAACTGTGTAGAATAATACTAAGTGCTGAACAAGCAGATGGTTGCTGAATAATTTTATAGGTGGTGAGAAGCTGTTTATATGTTAGTTGTTGGGGTAGTAATAATCAGTTTAGGCATTTTAGGACTGTACCATCAGTGGTGGGTTCTGAATGTAGTATTGCTGCAAATTTAGCAACTTTATTATAGCATTGTTCAGGTTTTGCTTTTTGTGATGCCTGGGGATTAGTAAGGATGGGAACACCATAAAGTAGTGAGGGAAGGAGCCATGTAGTAGCAAGTGTACTTTTAATTGTATTGATGAGAATGTTTTTGGCTCCGTAAAGCTTCCTTAGCTTTTCGTGAGTTTTCATGCAATTTTATATACGCAGATCAAATTTAAAGATTATCATCAACTATCATCCCTAATAAATTCCAACAAGAAGTGACTTCAGTGGTTGTATTATTAAAAGAAATCATTTTTCATGACAGGTGGGTTTGGGGTAAAAAGTAGTAATTTGTGTGTGTGTGTGTGTGTGTGTGTGTGTGTGTGTGTGTGTGTGTGTGTGTGTGTGTGTGTGTGTGTGTGTGTTGAGCGCAAGTTGTTAGTTACAAAGCCATGCTTTAGTGAGTGTTAAAGCTTCCTCTGTAATTATTTTTGAGATGTGCCAGGTTGTCTGATGTGCATATGACTATGGCATCATCTGTGTGTTGTATTAGGGAGGCCTGTTGCGTGGATGTGTGGAGTGTTGCTGAAAATATTAACAATGAAGGAACCAAGGATAGAGCCTTGTTGTACACCAGTGGTGACTGGGAGGTAAGGAGAGAGTGTAGAGTGCTAATTTACTGACCAATACCTATTGAGCAAGTAGCTTTTGAACCATAGAAAGGTGGATTGAGGTAGACGTAGTGGGGACATTTGAAGTAGAAGTTTGTTGTGAAAAAATGTATTGAAGGCTTTAGACAAGTCTAGAAATGAGAAGACTAGTTTGCTGTATCTCTTATATTTATTGATTGTATCTATAAAGAGTAGAAGTGCAGTGGGAGTACTGTGGGAGGGACAGATGCCATATTGTGTAGGGGGATAGGAGTTCTTCCTGCAGGAGATAGTTTAGCAATTGTTTCTGAATACATTTTTTAAGTATTTTGGAGAGTGGAGATAAGATTGCTATAGGTCTGAAGTTAGTGTTAGCTGTTGAATTTCCTCCTTTGTGTAGAGGGATAATGTGTGACTATTTTAGTGAGAGGGAAAGGAACATGGGATTCGTGGATGGACCTATTTATATGGAATGAGATAGGACAGGCAATACTATCAGCTACTATGTTAAGGTACTGGTTTGGAAGGTCATCAGCTGAAGTAGAGCATGGTTTCAGTAGTGGTTAATGCTGTTGAAATCCTGCAGTATACCTCTAAAAGTAGTAATATTGCAGTACATATTTAGACTTTTATATCTGAATGGTTATAAACTGTGAGAAAAATAGTCCTTGGAATTTCTAACAACTTTAATTCATAATATTGTGCATGTTACTGTGATGTACCTAAGTGCTTGGTATCTCTTTTTATTCATGGTCAGTTTGTATTCCATATTTGGCCGACGCATTGGTGCAGCAGTTAACTTTGTCGCCTCACAGCAAGAGGTTCTCCAGTTCAATTCTCGGCTGGGGTGCCTTCTGTGCGGAGTTTGCATGTTCTCTCTGCATTCACGTGCATTTACTCTGGGTACTCCGGTTTCTTGCCATATTCTAAAGACAAACATCTGGAGCATTTCTCCCTGGGTCACTGCTGAAAATAGACTCTGTCCTAGATGGACTTTCCCGGTCAACAAATAATAAATAAAAATAAATATTCTTTAATCTCAATTCATTGTAATAAGTCTTGCTTGAAAGAACTTGGATCATGGCTGAGAAGGACTTTGGGCCAGTCCAGCAGCGTGGTTAAACAAACACATAGTAAAAAGTAAAAACAATATTTATTTTAGTCCATGATTTAAGGAGTTTCTTGTTTCAGGCAGCATTGGCATTATAACATCATAATTACATTTATATACTTCTGGTATAGAGTAGACTTCCCTTATTGTTGTATGGAAGAATGTTGCTTTACAAATGAAGAGTTACTGTAAAAAGCAAGTCTAGAAGTGTTATATAACAGTGGCTAGGATTCAGAAAAGTTTACCATAAGGAGGGAAACCTTAAAATGGCCATTTCCACTCGTCATTCAAAGCCTTTTCAAACTGTAGTCACCCCTGCCCCTCCCATTAACAGGACCCTAAGCTTGAACACAGTCTAGCTGAGAGACATGCATGCTAATACAGCAGTCTTGGGAGTGGCTAATGCTAATTAGCCATATGGTCTCCACTGTAAATGCCAGTGTCTCCCAATTTATACTTCTGAGAATCCTGATGCATTCATTTTCACTGTTGGAGGAAAAAGTGAATCCCAACAAAAGATGTCAGTCACCCGTTCACTTCTATGGCAGCAGATGCACTGCAAACTAAGTTCAGCAAAGTCATGGGGATGCGGACTGCCATTGTGTGTGTGTGTGTGTGTGTGTGTGTGTGTGTGTGTGTGTGTGTGTGTGTGTGTGTGTGTGTGTGTGTGTGTGTGTGTGTGTGTGTGTGTGTGTCTGTAGGGCTATGAATGTAGCAGCATGAGGGTGCACATGTGTGTATGAGTGCTTCTCCCTGCATGGCTGCACTAGGGTGATTAGGTAGGAAAATAGAGTGTGTGTGTGTGTGTGTGTGTGTGTGTGTGTGTGTGTGTGTGTGTGTGTGCGTGTGTATGTTGTAGCATACATGTGGGTGAATGGCTGAGTATTTCCATGTGTGTGGGGGAGGAGCTTGTATATTGGTGTGTGTGTGTGTGTGTGTGTGTGTGTGTGTGTGTGTGTGTTTGTGGGGAGCTTGTATGCTGATGTGTGTGTGTGTGTGGGGAGCTTGTATGCTGATTGTGTGTGTGTGTGTGTGTGTGTGTGTGTGTGTGTGTGTGTGTGTGTGTGTGTGTGTGTGTGTGTGTGTGTGTATGGGGAGCTTGTATACTGATATGTGTGTGTGTGTGTGTGTGTGTGTGTGTGTGTGTGTGTGTGTGTGTGTGTGTATGCGTGTTAGTGTGAGTGTAAGAGTTGCCTTTGACAACATGATGCATGGAATGTGAGGAAGAGTCAGTCAGATATGACAGCACTAGTAACACCTTAAGTGCGATTCAGAGACAAGCTAATAAACTTATAATAAGGTCTTTCTCATTGTGGCCATGGCTGGCTCTCAGGTGCATGTTCTCACCATCACTGTAATTGTTCTACCTGTGCAAGTACAGCAGGTGGTGAGCTTCTTTCTGAGTTCTGGACAGTTTGTGTATTCTGTGTTTCTTTATTTCATTGACCGAATTTATATGAGGAGGTGACATAATTCAGCTGCAAGATTTGCAACCACATGTAGCTTCTGCTGTTACTCATGCCAATAAATTTTACATATATCTAACAAATAGCATAAACCAAGTGGCCCTATTCAAAACCAGATATATTGGGGAAAGTAGAAATAAAGTATTTTGATCTTATGCTAGCACTAATAAGGTCTATAATAAAAGAAAAAAGCTAATTAAGGCCTACAGTAAATCAAAATCAACCACATAAAAGACTTTGTCAAAAAGATCAGAAAAAAATGAAAATTATGATAAAGAAGATCAAAATGGAACACAAATTAAAATTAACATCTGAAGCCAAGAGTATTTGTGAATTCTTCTGAATTACATTTTCTCAATGTACAATTTCTACACGGAAAAGTTCCTATCCTAGTAGATTCATACAGGTTTTTGTTTACACTCTTCCTATGGCATAAGTGTTGTTTTATGGATTTATTATTTCTAAAAGCGAAGGATGGTGTTGTACCAACTATACTAATTAATTCTAGTTCATTTTGTAGAAGCCTCCAGTTATTCTTTATAATGTCACAAAATTCATTGATATCACTGGAATATTGAAAAGTAACTCTAAAATTGTCATTGGTAACCATTCTATCTTGGCTAGTGTTTAATTCTTCAGCTGTATAGTCAAAGTATGGTTTACACCTATCAGCCCTATGTAACCAACCTTCTTCTATAGCGTTTACTATTTCTTTTTCTGAGTAACTTCTCTCTAAAAAATCTAATTTTAATTGTGATAGGGCTGTATGTGCATCTCTGTCATTACTATGTAGTCTTAAAGTTCTATATATCTGTCCTTTAAGTACATTGCATGGAATATGTCGCTGGTACATACTTCTTTTATGCAAAAGGGCATTCCTCTTGGTAGGTTTTACATAAATGCTACTAGATATTTGCATAAGTTCAGATTTCTTTAGCGTAACATCTAAAAACTCTATTTCATGTTTAGAATAAGGATAGGTAAATTTTAAGAAGTTAGTTGTGTGTAAATATCTAATGGAATCCTCTAGAGTATTCTCATTTCCTTTCCATAGCAAAAAATGATAGTCCACAAAGCGGACGTACCACATAATGTACTGACCATATTGATTGGACTCTGATAAAATAGATGTAAGTTCCCATTGTACTAGCACCAGGTTGGCATAGCTATTGGCACATGTAGTGAACACAAATTAAAATTAACATCTGAAGCCAAGAGTATTTGTGAATTCTTTTGAATTACATCAGATAGTTAAGAACTAGCACCCTGTATGTGCTGGAGTAATTCATAATAATATTTATTTATTTATTTTATATTTGTTTACCAGGAATGTCCGACTGAATATATGTCCATTTTCAGCAATGGCCTGCGGAGAAAAGCTCCAGAAAGCAGAGTACAAATGCGTTAGGAACAATAGAAACATTTAGAGATAAGTATAATATGCAGTTTTCAGTAGGGTTACAAACTTAGATAAAACATAGTAGACAACATCAAAATCATGCGGCTTCAGTTTCAAACAATAATACACGCAGTTATGGACTAAGTCCCATCAAGAATTCATACACTTATTAGAGTATATGATTGAAATGCTTAGGGAGAGTTTGCAGGAACAGTGGGTGGTGATTAGTCGGGGTTTATGCAGGGACATTGCCAATGCTGTTGGAAGTGTAGTTTGAGGCTTTTTTTGAACTGGTTTAAGGAGGATTAGTGAGTAAGTTCAGCAGGTAGCATGTTCCAAGTTTTGCCTACTGAGTTGGCGAATAGAGAGTCCCCAGCCACATTTATGCTCTTAGTTGTTTGTACCAGCATTTTGTCAGCAGTGCGTAGTGACCTCAGGTTGCTGTATGGTTTGATGATCTTATTTAGTGCTGGTGTTTTTTTGGTTTAATATAGTATTTTGTGAGTTATTACAAGTTGGTTGTATCGGAGAAGACTGGGCCACTCCAGCCATCCTAGTTGAGTTAGGTTGATACAATGGTGGGTCCTAGAGGTAGCACCTATTCAACTCTAGAAATATGGTTGTAACAACTAGCAAGTTTGGCAAGGGTGGTTGGTTACCTATTCCAACCCTAAAAATATTGTTAACACATTTGCAGATACATTTTGTGCCACCTTCATACCAGAAACTGTAATTAAGTTCCACAAATACCAGACTCTTCATCCCCCAAGATTGCTCTGGAACATGTCCAGACTACATATTCTAAAGCTAAAAATGCCACCTCTATGGGCCACATGAATATACCTGGTTGTTTAATCGATACAGTGCCAAACATGCCCTCTCTGAATCCTTCCTAAAAGTGTTCAACATGAGCTCAACCACAGGGTATGTTCCAAAGGTATCGAAAATGGCAGTAGTTATGCATTTTCTGAAAAAGGGACCTTACATCAGATCCTGAAAACTATAAATGTATCAACCTAACAAGCATAATTCTCAAAGTCATGGAACACATTATGTCTGATTTCATAAACTGTAATATGAAAATGTATTAAGAAGAATAGGAAGCATACGTCTCAACCTCTTAGTGCAAGAATCTGGGCAAATCCTAAAATAATGGGGGAACAAAGGCCCAAAAACAGGGACAGATTTTAAGTATTGCTCTCACAAACTTAGAAACGTTGCTAGAATAACAGGATTTGTTTTAGCATGTATTTTCTGAAACATATGAAGTCCACAACTCAAATACATGACATTATTTATTGATTTCAATCATAAATGATTTGCTAGAAAACCACAAAATTTATAAGGAACGGACAAAAAAATAAGAGTCAAAAATGTGGACAATATGCAAACATCTGGACAATATGCAAACGTCTGGACAATTGAGAGGTATGATAGCAAGTAGCAAGTGCCACTTCAGAAATAAAAAAAAAGTGACTAGTGGCATTGGACAGGGCTTTGTATGGGGCACCTTGTGTTCGGCATCTGCTTCTGGTATCTCCAAGCCACTAAATCTGATGTATGGCTAATGTAATTTGCAGATGACTGCAAACTGGGCTTTCTCATTTCCTCAGCATTCAATACCATGTCACTACAGTTTAGGTTAAAGCATATACATAAATGGTGTATTAAAATGGGCTTGAATTAAATGCAAATAAGTGTAGCATTATCACCCTTAGTAAATATAGCTCAACAGCATTTTATAGTATAGACAGCACCCCACGCCCAGCTGATATGGTTGTCCAAGTTCTTGCCACTTTCATGGACAATTCCTTGTCCTTTGACTGCTGCAAAGCAGTAATAGTCAGGAAATCCTTCTGTCTGACCCAATTAACCAAATACTGTTCTGCAGTAGTTGTCAGATTGGACTGAGCTCCCCAGTAGTGTCTGGGACTTCATAATTAGTAACTGTCTATGAATTAATGGCCCTAGCAGGGATTATTCCTATAGTAAGCCTCAGATTTATTACAATAAATTGCAGAAGCATATTCAGGAGGGTCTGCAAACCCCCTAATGAACCAGTTATGAGGCCTTTCTTATTGCAGCCATAACTGTTAAACTCAATAGTGAATATAAGAATCACATTATTTATTGGAAGTTAAATTGCTGAAAATGGGAACCTGATATGATTTTAAACTGATTATTATACAAGGAAATCTTCAATATTAATAAATGTTAAGGCACTGGTAAACAAATGAAAAAGTAAGGAATACTGCTTAAATATGTGTAGAATGTATAAAAATGAAAGCACTGACTCAAAATGAAAGTACTGACTGACAAAACTGTAACTTCGTATGAGTTTTGAACAAATGGCTTTTTATAGAAAATCAGTAGATTTAAAAAGTTAAAGCACCAAAAAGTCAGCAGTGTTTCAAAAAGAAAATGAACAGAACACTGACCATGAAAGGTGAAAATGAACAGAACACTGACCCTGAAAGGTGAAAATGAACAGAACACTGACCCTGAAAGGTGAAAATGAACAGAACACTGACCCTGAAAGGTGAAAACCTTTGTAGTTTTTAGTGAATAGAAAGTAGAAATTCATAGGTCTAACGCAAGTAAATGTAATTCAGACACAGTTGACTGCAATAAGAAATACCTCATTATTGGCTCATTAGCATGTCTGTGAATCACATTAGCCAGCACTGGTAATATTCTCCCTAGCAGGCTATGCACTGTGTTTGCATCAGCACTTATGAGCATAGACACACAGGCATACACACACTTTCACATGCCTGCATATCAACAAACAAGCCCCTCTCAGTCAATCACAGTCACAAAAAATTCCCACCTATTCACCCACACACATTCATAGGTTCATAGGTAGGTACTAGGCTATCGGCCCTCGGGCCTATATAACCCTAGCCCAAAAAAGTTCCCTGGCTTACGCCACCCAAGAAAATTATTTTCCTGTGCCCCTGTTGAGCAAAGCCACAGAAGTGATCCCGTGGTAAATTTCCTATTTCCCATCCAATTGTCAAGATTTTTCTTAAAGAGGGCTAATGAGGAGCTTTGTTTGACATGAATGGGTAGTCTGTTCCAGAGCATGGGAAGTCTCTGGGTCAGGAATCTATCCCTCCAGCATGTTCTGTTTATTGTGGTGACAAGGTTTAGGTCCCTGGAGCGTGTGGCTCGGAGAGATTGTGATTTCTTTAAGTGTAGCATGTCCAATAGATCTGGGTTTGAAATGGCTTTGCATGTTAGGCAGAGGTTGCCTCTGAGTAGGCGATATGTGAAGGAGTAGAGTTGGAGTTTTTGAAGATGGTCTGTGTATGGAATCTGTTTGAGGCTGGTACGCCTCTTAGTGAGGTATTTCTGAGGCCTTTCCAGTTGTTGTAGATATCTTGTGAGGTACATGCCAAATGGGGCATTGTACTCTATAATGGGTCTGATGACGGATGAGTAGAAAGGAACAATGACCTCTTTTTTTCAGGAGGAGAACCCCTTTGTGATGAGATGTGCCACGCAGAAGGATTTCCTGACTACTGTGGTGATGTGATTATCAAAGGAGAGACTACTGTCCACCTTTGTCACAAGGTCTCTTATCATACTTTCGGTGTTTAGTAGGCTACCGCCTATGTTTTAGTTCATGGGTACAGTGTTTTTCCCAAAGGGAATGACAATGCACTTCTGGTCATTGAGCTTGAGGCCATGACTTTGTCACCAAGCATCAGTCTCAGTGAGGTCCCTTTGTAGAATGTCCACATCATTAGGTGATTCTATTACAGCTCCTAGTTTGCAGTCATCTGTGAACTTTGTTAGCCAAAGACCTGCCATGTTAGCCTAGACTTCTGAGTAGTAGATGCCAAACAGGAGAGGACCTAGGACTGAGCTCTGTGGTACTCCACTTGTCACTGGTCTGAAGTCGGATTTGCAGTCGGCTACTTTCACTAAGTGGGTTCTGTCAGTGAGCCAGTTGGCCACCCATCTTGTGACAGGGATTTATGCCCAGTTTAGTGAGTTTATCTATAATTCCAGCATGGGGGATGGTGTTGAATGTCTTGGCGAGGTCAAGATAGGCTGTGTGCACCACCTTACCCTCATCCATGGCTCTGGTGACTGCTTCAAAGAAGTCAATCAGGTTTAGGAGACATGATCTACTGTTTACAAACCCAAACTGAGTGGGGTCCAGAGTTTCAAGGTTACCTATGTCTTTGTTTTTAAACTCCAAGATGATATGTTCCATGGCCTTGCAGACCAGGCTTGTCAGGCTAATGGGGCGGTAGTTCCCAGGGTCCGTGGTGGCACATCCTTTGTGGAGTGGGATAACTGTCACTGTGCACCATTCAGTAGGCACAAAGCCTGAAGTGAGGCTATGATTGAACATGGTACTTAGGTAGGGTGCCAGTTCGTTCTGTAGTTCATGACAAATGCAGCCTGGGATGTTGTCTGGTCCCATGGATGCTGTGTTCTTGGCTTTGGAGAGTGCAGTCTTTACTTGTGCATCCATGATTACAGGGGCTTTGCATTCTTCCAGTATAAAACAGGGCCCTTTGGGGGGTAAAGGGAGGGTAAAGTTTGCACTGAACCTATCTGCCAGGATGTTGGCAATATCAGTTGGTCCTGTATATCTACTGCAATTGTGCTGTAGCTCAGAGCAGATCTGAGTGTTGCCATTGAGATTTTTGACGTAGTTGTAGAATGCTTTGTGGTTGCCTTTAGAATAGTGGTGATTTTATTTTCATAACTAGCTTTGGAGGATTTTATGAGTGATTTCAGCTTCTTACTGATGCTGACCAGGGAGTTCCTGCAATCAGGGGATTTTACTCTTTTTTGCAACAGCTTCTTCCTCCTGTTGTATTGTTTATTTATGTCAGGAGACCACCAGATTGGATTCCTTTTTTTGGAGGATAGCATCTTGGTTCTGTTGGGGATGGCATGATCCATGCACTTATGTATGTGCTTATACAGTGCAGTTGTAAAGAATTCAGCAGTCGTACCTCTATTTTCTGTCTGTATGGGTGTCGTGAAGTTTTCCACTTCTGTCTTAAGAAGCATGAACTTAACTTTGGAGAAGTTTTTTTATCGTGGTTTCCTTAATTGAGGGTGGGGCTGTCATATGGATGTCTAGGGTGATTAGCTTGTGGTCGGATCTGACTAGCGAGGATTTGACCTCTGCCATGAAACATCGGTTGCCCATATTGGTAATGAACAGGTCCAAGATATTGCTGCCCCTTGTGGGGGTATGGACAAGATGATCCAGGGTATTTGAATTTATGAATTCTAGAAAATGTTGAGCAAATGAGTTAGTACATGAGTAATTTTCCCAGTTGATGGTGGGGTAGTTGAAATCACCCATTATTAGGGCATTGGGGTGTACCTTAATATTGTCAAGTATATCAAGAAATGCAGAGTGGGCATCCTGGGGCATGGCAGGGGATCTGTAACAAGCTACAACCTGGATTGCAGTCTTGCCCAGTGTTAGTTGCACTTGGATAATTTTGGATGCATTATTTTGAGCAACCAGCCTGCAGGTGTGGATATCCTTAATGAATATGGACACGCCTCCTCCTTTAGTGTTTCGGTCCAGGTAAGGTGGCTGAAAGGTGTGGTATGAATTATAGCCTGATAATGCAGGGATGCTCTCAGGAGCCTTGAACCAGGTTTCTGTCACTGCACAGATGTTGATGTTCTCCATTTTAAGGAGTGCCTCAAGTGAGTGCATTTTGTGGTTCAGACTCTCAATTCTCAACTTAACCACCTTAGTGCACCCACACACATACATTCATACAACTTTATTCATGACCCCACAGACATGCACACACAATTCATAGGTTCATAGGTAGGTACTAGGCTATTGGCCCTAGGGCCTATATAAGCCTAGCCAAAGGTACACTGGCTTTCGCCACCCAAGAAAATTATTTTCCTGTGCCACTGTCGAGCAGAGCCACAGAAGTGATCCCTGGGGTGAATTTCCTATCTCCCATCCAATCATCAAGATTTTTCTTGAACAGTGCTAATGAGGAGCTTTGTTTGATATAGATAGGTAGTTTGTTCCAGAGTATGGGAAGTCTCTGGGACAGGAATCTATCCCTCCAGCATGTTCTGTTTATTGTGGTGACGAGGTTTAGGTCCCTAGAGCGTGTAGCTCGTAGGGATTGGGATTTCTTTAAGTGGAGCATGTCTAAAAGCTCTGGCTTTGACATAGCTTTGTGTGTTAGGCAGAGATCACCTCTGAGTAGGTGATATGCAACGGGGTAAAGCTGCAGTTTTTTGAGACGGTCTGCATAGGGCATCTCTTTGAGGCCAGTAATCCTCTTTGTGAGGTATTTCTGTGGCCTTTCCAGTTGTTGTATATGTCTTGTGAGGTACATACCAAAAGGGGAATTGTACTCTATAATGGGTCTAATGAGTGACGAGTAGAGGGGAACAATGACCTCTTTTTTCCTGGATGAGAAACCTTTTGTGATGAGGTGTGCCACATAGAAGGATTTCCTGACTACTGTGGCGATGTGATTATCAAAGGAGAGACTACTGTCCACCTGTGTCCCAAGGTCTCTTATCACACTTTCGGTGTTAAGTAGACTACCACCTATGTGGTAGTTCATGGGTACTGAGTTTTTACCAAAAGGAATGACAATGCACTTTTTGGCATTGAGCTTGAGGCCATGGCTTTGACACCAGGCATCTGTCTCAGCAATGCCCTTTTGTAGGATATCCACATCTTTTGAAGTTTTGATTATGGCTCCTAGTTTGCAGTCATCTGCAAACTTCATTAGCCAAAGACCTTCTGTGTTGGCCTGTACTTCAGAGAGGTAGATACCAAACAGGAGAGGACCCAGGACTGAACCCTGTGGTACTCCACTTGTCACTGGTCTGAAGCTGGCTTTGGAGTCTGCTACTTTAACAGTGTGGGTTCTGTCAGTGAGCCAGTTGGCAACCCATCTTGTGACATAGGGATTTATACCTAGTTTAGTGAGTTTATCTATAATTCCAGAGTGGGGGATGGTGTCAAAAGCCTTGGCGAGATCTAGATAGGCTGTGTGAACCACCTTACCCTCATCTATGGCTTTGGTGACTGCTTCAAAGAAGTCTATCAGGTTTAGGAGACATGATCTGCCTTTTACAAACCCGAACTGGGTGGGGTCCTGAGTTTGGAGATTATCAATGTCGTTGTTTATAAGTTCCATGATGATACGCTCCATAGCCTTGCAGACCAGGCTCGTTAGGCTAATTGGGCGGTAGTTTCCAGGGTCTGTGGTGGCTCCCCCTTTGTGGAGTGGGATAAATGTCGCTGTGCGCCATTCAGTGGGCACATAGCCTGAGGTGAGGCTATGATTGAACATGGTACTTAGATGGGGTGCCAGTTCGTTCTGTAGTTCATGTAGAACACAGCCTGGGATGTCATCAGGTCCCATGGATGCTGTGTTCTTGGCTTTGGATAGTGTGTTTTTTACCTGTGCAGCCGTGATTACAGGAACTTTACATTCTTCTGGTATAGAGATGTGCCCTTTAGGGGATGACAGAGGGGTAAAGTTAGCACTGAATCTATCTGCCAGGATGTTGGAAATATCCATTGGTTCTGTATATTTAGTGCCATTGTGCTGTAACTCAGAGCAGATCTGAGTGTTGCCATTGAGATTCTTGACATAGCTATAGAATGCTTTGTGGTTGTCTTTAGAGTCAGTGGTGATTTTGTTTTCATAACTAGCTTTGGAGGATTTTATGAGGGATCTCAGCTTCTTACTGAAGCTGACCAGGGAGTTTCTCCCATCATGGAATTTTACTCTTTTTTGCAACAGTTTCTTTCTTCTGTTGTAGAGTTTGTTTATGGCAGGGGACTACCAGATTGGCTTCCTTTTTTGGAGGATAGCATCTTGGTTCTGTTAGGGATTGCAGGATCCATGCACTCATGTAAGTGCTTATAAAGTGCATTTGTGTAGGGTTCAGCCGTCATACCTCTATTGTCCGTCAGCATGGGTGTCGTGAAGTTTGCCACTTCTGTCTTAAGAAGCGTGAAGTTGGCTTTGGAGAATTTTTTTACTGTGGTTTCCCTAATGGGGGGTGAGGGAGGGATGTGGATGTCTAGGGTGATTAGCTTATGGTCGGATCTGACCAACGAGGAATTGACCTCTGGTGTGGAGCACCAGTTGCCCATGTTGGTAATAACCAAGTCTAGAATATTGCTGCCCCTGGTGGGGGTGTGGATAAGTTGATCCATGGCATTGGAATTTATGAATTCCAGAAAATGTTGAGCACAAGAGTTGGTACATGAGTAGTTTTCCCAGTTAATGGTAGGGTAGTTGAAATTGCCCATTATTAGGGTGTTAGGTTGTACCCTAATATTTTCCAGTGTATTAAGAAATGAGGAGTGGGAATCCTGGGGCATGGTGGGGGATCTGTAGCAAGCTACAATTTGGATTGCGGTCTTGCCCAGAGTTAGTTGCACTTGGATAATCTCGGATGCATTATGCTGAGCAACTAGTCTGGAGGTGTGGATATCCTTAATGAATATGGACACGCCTCCGTCTTTAGTGTTTCGGTCCAGGTTAGGTGGCCGAAAGGTGTGGTATGAATTATAGCCTGGTAATGCAGGGGTACTCTCTGGAGCCTTGAACCAGGTCTCTGTCACTGCACAGATGTCGATGTTCTCCATTTTAAGGAGTGCATTGAGAGAGTGCATTTTGAGGTTTAGACTTCTAGCATTGAGTAGCAATACCCTCAGATTCTTCTTGCCTGTACCTGTTAGGGTGGTGAATTTGTCATTTGAACCTTGCCTAAAAAAGGCACTATAGGGGTGGCTAGAGCCTTAGCCAGTATCCGGAATCCCAGGGGCAACAGGTGCAGGCCATCTCTGGCAAAGCATCATGGCTTGTCGATCATGTCATCCCAGGCAGACAGATACTGGATCCCCTTAGAATGACACCAGAAGCTTAGCCAATTGCTGAAGTCAATCATTTTTTCCTTGTACTGTGGTATCATTCTGGGTGATGGCAGGATGCTACTCAGGGCTAGGGTCATACCTGCCTGGGCTACAAGATCGGACAGCTCCTCCATGTCCCTTTTCATGTAGTCCAAGGAGGTACGTCTCAGGTCATTCACATCAACATGGACAATGACAGAGTCATATTTGTACTTGTTGTGGAGTGACCTGAGTGCATGTGTTATGTGGCGGATCCTGGCACCCGACAGGCAGCTGACAGTAACTTTCTCCTTGTTTAGCCTGGTGAGTGGAACATCAGTGTGCCTGACTATAGAGTCACCTATGACTATAGTGTTGGGTATGTTGTTATGCCTTATGGGCTGTGGTTGAGTGGCACACTGAGTTTGTGGGTTATGTGTCATGTGGGTTGTGTTGGGGGTGGATGTTGCTTGTGTTTCTGCTTTGGAGGTCCCTGTTGCTTGGACAGGTTTTTACTGAGAGCCTCCGTGAATGTAGGTGTGTGTTTTGTGTTTCTATGTGTGTGTTTTGGTGGTGTAGGTTTTGAGGGACTATGTGCTGAGTGTGGTGTGGTGCAAGTGTTTACATTTTCCTCTTGACTGTCTAGTCCAGTCTTGGGTGAAGAGAGCTTTGCTTCCAGTTTGGCTATATAAGTGCATCTCTCACAGGTTGTAGTGTTGGGTGGTAGGAGGAGAGGGTTGTCTGTGTACATGAGGCAATTACTGCATTGCCCCAAGATGCCCAGATTCATCAGGTAGACAGGAGAAAACACTGGGGGCTGACCCTTAGACATTCCGCACACATATACACTGTAACACCCCTACCCCCACATCTCATTGAGCTTACCTGCACCACAAGTACTCTTGTGGGAGTGAACGGTGACCACAACAGTGAAAGTGATTTTTTGAATCGCTTGTCATCATAAAGACAGGTACATCTTCATGGTGACCCTTTCAGAATTCCAGCCATTAAGTTTACTAGCTTTGCATTTATTAACAGTAGTGACACCAGGCATCTTAGTAACTCATCACAATTATAGAGCCAGAACTTTATAAATGCATTTGACAATAAATAAAGTGAGATGGACAAATTTAGGCAGTTGCTCATCAATGAACATGACTAAATATTTGAAGCTGATGTTCACCGCGAAAGATGTGTCACAGATTTTAACAGAGTTTGTTGTTTGTTGTACTTAATTTTAAATCATTAAGCCAAATAAATCTTTGTTTTAAGCATATATTTACTTATGTGACTTTGCGAATTTGAGGCACCACATGATTTTTTTTCCCCACAGGTTACATTTTTCTGTCTTTTAAATCATTGGCAAAGGGCATCATTTTAAAATTAGAAATGAACATAAAAAACACAGCGTCTGGTTAACTGCAAAACTGTAAAGAATTTATTGAAATCTTTAGTTTCTGCACAAATTGCTCTGCTTCACAGACCACATCATACCAGGTGATGTGGTGCAATTGTGATCCATGAAAACGCATTTTAATAAGATGACCTTTTAATTCATGCAGCAACATGAAAGGGGGCAGCATTTGTGCTAAATGAATGAACCTGGTTATGCAGCTTACATGCAATTGTTGCATTTAATAGGGGGTACACTTTAATACACACTGCTGTAGTAATAATTAATAGTACATGCAAAAAAATAATATGAAGTAGAGGTGAACACTTTTATTATTGTCTAACCAAGAAAGCATGTGTGCTATCAAGAGAACTTGTCAGTGATGCTCTGCTGTGAGGAAGATGACAGGAAAAGAAAAGGTAACAGTGGAAGTGTCCAGTATTTAAGGTCATGAGTCAACAGTGACCAGGTGGTCTAGATGTGAATCAATTGGTACAATAATGGATGCTGATAATATATGCATCTTACAAAGTGCTAACTAACAGGGAAGACTCACTGGTGATCCTCTGAGATTTCTGAGACACATTTCCATTGACCTTCAGTGCAGGCAGTTGTTTCATGGCCCAAATTTCATTAACATCCTTTTTATTAAATGCTTCCATGCTTCATTTGAACAGACCAGCAGACCTACAGTGTCACAAGGACAGGCTGAAAGAAGATCCTGTGTGATTGCTTAAAACACACTTTCATTAACCTTCTGGATAGATGCTATTATCTCATTTCACTTTCAATTACCTCCTTGTTATTAAAGGTTTCCTTGCATTTGACCAGTAGCCCTGCAGTGTTAAGAAGGAGGGCTCAGAGGTGATCCTCTGATTACTTGGGAGCACTTTTAATGGTCTTGTGGAAGATGTGTTTTTGTTCCACCTGCGGTAATCTATATGTTATTAAATGCTTCTTATCACTAGGCTAGCAGACTTACTGCCTCTGTATGAACTGGGAACTGTTTTCCAGGACCGGACGCTGAGTTGTTTTATGAACTTAGCATTTATCACTTCATTTTTTATCTAAGTGCTTTATAATTCCACATGTGTGTGTGTGAGAGTTCCGGTATTATTTCCTACTGTATTATAACTTATTGTTGTTGTTACTGCAGTGCCTGCTGTTTTGGAGTGTTTAATTTTTTTCCATTTGCTAATTATTTATTATAATGAGATTTTATTTTATATTTGTTAACCAGGAAAGTCCAACTTGGGACAAAATCAATTTTCAGTGGAGGCCCGAGGAGAAAAGCTCTAGATGCATGTCTTTGTAACATGAGAGGAAACCGCAGCACGCAGAGGAAACCCACATGAATGCAGGGAGGACATGCAGACTCCACACATAAGGCACCCCAGCTGAGAATTGAACTGGAGAACCTCTTACTGTGAGGCGACAATGCTACCGCTGCACCATTGTGCTGTCCTTAAACTAATTCAGACAATGCACATCTGCATTGCTTGTTAAGCAAATTGTCTCAAATGAGTATTGGTTATTTAAGTATGAAGCTAAGATGGGTTGTTCCCTCTTCATCGACCCTTAGGGTTAGGCCTGTCAAGATTTTGACAGCCCAGCAGCTAAAACTTAACTAGATTACTGACCCCTCCTGTTTACCCTTAATCCTCTGCAAAGAAGAACTCCTTCCAAATCTCTTTTACCATACAGTGAGCAGATTACCTCTTTAAAGTAGCCCCAGGCTGCTTTAGAATGTTTTCACAATTTTTTTGGGGTGGGGGGTGGGGGGGGTTGCAGCTACTTTTTGTCGATTTGTCTGCACTTGTTTTCATTTCCACTGTATTTCCTGCAAGTTACTGTCCAGTCCTTTCAACTTGTTTGAAAATTTTTTATTGAGAAAATTTCTGTTTGCACACCCCACTCCCTTGGACATTTTACTTTTCCTGTTCACCTGCTATTTGTTAAACATTTTCTTTAGCTCTCTTTACAGTAGCATGGTAACTTTAGTAGTTCAGTGATTTTGTTCTGAAAAAAAGATTGCTGTAAGTTATATTGTTCAGCTGTTAATAGCTGCTGGTTTATTGCGGCTGTCATCGTGAGTGGTAGTTTCATTGACGTTGGTACCAGTTGCTTTCATATGGTTGACTTTTCACATTGTGGGCTGGATAGCAATTTAAGAAATGCAGATGTTGGTGAAAGATCTGCTGTCAGGATAAACATTTACTCTGTGTTGTCTGCTTAGGTAATAAACATGTTTTTAAATCTTCCATCATTAGAGATAGTAGAAAGAGGTTGGCTGTCAAGAAGATTGAGGCTCTGACCTCAAGATCAGTCTCAAGATCTACATTGGTTGAGTCTGGGTCAGAGCCTAAAATTAAGAAAAAAATGTTAAAAGGAAGTATAGCTTTGACCTTTCTAAGGATTCCTTCCCAGATTTTCCTTCCTAAGAAGATTTCTCTGAAGGTGCATCCTTGTTTTTTTTTTCTCTTCTAGAATATCTAAATTTCTAGTTATTGCAGATGTTCATCGTTAGCTGAATGTTGCAGTAGGCTAACCTATATGGACATATTCTGCCAAGGATTCAGACATCTGGCAAACTTCTGAAGCTTTTGGGCACCTTCAGTGCTCCCATATGACCATTAGAGCTTGAGAGTCAGCTGTTATAAAAGCAGACATATGAACATCAAAAATCAGAACTTTTATTGTCATTGAAGTGACAAGCAAGTCTTACTTTTTGCTTTGACGTTATAGGTTCGGAAGTTGTTTCATTTATCATCCCGCTAGAGGCTCATCCTAACATGAAGTCCTTATTGAATTAAGACTTTTTGTTTGTAAGATCTCGCTTAGGATTCTCTATGGCAATAATGCTCATGAGCAGAAGCCCAGCCAGTATGTTCCAACTAGCTGTCCTTTGACTGAAGCATTTTTAAAGCTTTGTGAATGCTACATTTATGAGTTCATGAAAAGTAAACATTAAAAGATGTTTCATAAACTTACAAACATTCAGTTTAAAGTTCTCTTTGAGCTAATTTCAAATAAGCATATTTATGTGCGTCCTACAGATAAAGGTGGTGCTGTTGTGCGCATGGATACTAACAGATATATTGAAAGTATGTTTTTAATGTTAAATGATGCTGATACTTAGCTGAATACTATAAAAGTAATGTTTCTAAGGTTATTCAGACTGTACATAGTAGTATTCATGAGCTGTTAATGGAAGGTACAATAAGCAGAGATATGTATGTTTATTTTATGGTTTGATTTCCTATTACTCCAATACTCTATGGCCTATCTAAGGTTCACAAGTGTTTGAATAACCCACTCATGACATCCATTGTTTTGGGCTGTGGGTGGGTGACCAAATCCTTGTCAATTTATGTTGAAAAGCAGTTATGTCCCATTATTGATAAGATGAACACTGTACTTAGATACACTAAACATGTTTTGATACAAATGTTTGAATGGCCCTGCAGGAATAGTATGAATGATATTATAATGGTTACCATGGAACAGCTACACTGACATGGTGCTTGCATATTGGGAGTCTTTGTATGTTCTAGACATGAGTAATTTCTTTCTGCAGTACATCTCACATTATGTACATTTTGTGGATGATATGTTCTTGTGTGGACTGGTTCAGTAGAGACCCTTAATGAGTTTCTGGACAATTTACATCAAACTACTGATTTTTTTAAAGTTCACATTCAAGCATTCTCAAAACATTTTCTTGATGTTTCCGTTCTGAATACCTCAAATGGTTCTGACACTCCACTTTATAGTAAGCCATGAAAGAAAGTGAGCACACTGCACTATCAAAGTATGCATCCTAAATATGTAAAGCATAATGTACCGAAAGGGGCAATTTTATAGGCATGCAAGGCTGAACAAGAAGGATGAGACTACGCTCTCTTCTTTTAATACCCTGAGTGAGGATTTATGTCTTAGGGGTATTCTGAACAAGAACTAGAGATTGTGCATTATGAGGTTCTATCACATAGAAATGATTTGGCTAGACCCTATTTCTCTAACTTTTGTGTTGTCAATGTGGCAAGTTAGAACAATAACGGAAGTGATTTCAGAATGTGTGTGTTACCTATTCAAATGATATTCAACCTATTTGCAACATTATTAGGAAGCACTTGCATATTTTGACTACTGATACCAGATGCAGGGAGTTTCATGGTGAAGCTCCATGTTTTTGTGAAAGAAAGTGCTTTGTTATAAACCTCTGGTTAGCTATAGAGCCTGTATTTCTGATAGGAAAGGGACATATTTATGCAGATTATGTATCATGTGTAAATATATTAAGATTACAGATACCTTTGCACATCCTGTGACTGGGTGTATCTTTAAAGTCAACTTTTATGCTGACTGCACTAGTAGAAACATGGTCTATTTGGATGTTTGTGACCAGTGCGGATGCCACTATGATGGGAAAACCAATCAAAAGTTGAAGAATCAGATCAGGGAACATTTGTATGAAATTAGTAGATGTCACAACAGAAATGCTCTGTATAGGCATATTTGTAATACTGTCGATGAATATTGTTTTAAATTTTTAATTTTACAATTATTGAATGCAGGAGTCAGAGGAGGTGATATTAAGACAAAAATAGAATGCTTGGAAGTTACATGGATGTTAATTTTACAATTTGATAAAGGGAAGGGGTTAAATGAGTGTGTACCTTTAAAACCCTTGTTGAGGTCACATGACTTGACCAGGTGCCTTTGAATTTTCTTAACAGTATTTGTTTGTTTTTAGATTTGATGAAGCACCTTTGGTGTGAAAGCACTCATTTATATATATATATATATATATATATATACAATACTTTTTATTGTTTTTAATTTGATGTAATTAAACATTTTTTATAGTGGTGTGTTAGCTGATTCTTGATTTTATTTTATTGGCAAAAAGGTACCCTCTTTGGCACTACCTGCATTTTTGAGATAAAAATGTTTCAGCTTTCTCAAAATTTATGTCTAAGAGAAAGAGGATGTGTCTGTGTAGTTGCCAGGCTCCCTAAAAAGATCACCACATGTTTTGCCTGTTTTAATTTAGCAGAACACAATACTCAGTCTTGTTCAGTTTGTAACTCTTTTACCCCTAATGCTCTATGTATCAAGACAAAATGAAGCACATAAATATCAAAGAAATGATGATAAATAAATGCTCTCACATCTCTAAAACATTTCTGAAGTCCAGGACCTCTATTAGTCATCACAGACAACACCACAGTAGTGGTACATTAAAAAACAGGGTGGGAACCAGATCTTACCTACTTTGCAGACTATCTATGATAGCCTGGAAACTATCAATTCAGCACAGTCTATCCCTGAAGTCTACATACATTCTGTCAGAGCAGAATTTTGTGGTCAACAAGCTAAGCAGGACCAGGTCTGACCCTCATGAATGGAAGTTACATTCTAGAGTCTTCAAGGAAATCATTCATCTGTGAGGAACTCCTCAAGCAGATTCTATTTGCCTTCACTCACAATCACTCACAACAGACAGTTAAAGAAGTTCTGCTCTAAGATTCCCTGCAAAAACTTATGGAAGACAGATGTCTTCTCATTCCCATGGCCAGGAATGTTCCCGTATGCTTTTCCATCATTTCCCCGGATAACCAGACTTCTTTTCATACCTCTCAACTGTACAGATTTTTGCAGAATGTCCAGATTTTTGCCTCACATTTTTGGCCTGTTTTTCATAAAACTGTGGTTTACTGGCAAATTAGTGGTAAATCATTAAAGGCTAAAGTTAGAAAATAATGACAGACATTTGAGTTAAAGACTTCATACCCTTCAGAAAATTCATGCTAATGGAAAAATTGCTATTCTGTAATCTTTCTAAGTTTGTAAGAGCAACATTTTAAAAATGCTCGTATTTTTAGACATTTGTCACACTTATCTATGGCTTTGCCCAGATTTCCTGCTATAAGAGGTTGAGAGGTATGCTTCTTTTAAAAACCCAAAAGGACTCTCCAAAAGTTATTCTTGTAATGCCCTTTTTTCAAGACAGCAGTGTTTTTTCCATCTTTTGAGAATGGCCAAAAGCAATTACCAAAACTTTGTCACAGGATGGACTTACTTACACAAGACAGGAGCTCTTTGATTCACCTCCACCTGAAAATTCTTCCCCTCACAGCCTGGAGGATAGAATTCTAATACCTTTAATGCACCCTTTCTCTGAAGATGTGCAGCTAAAGTTAAAAAAAGCCTAAACCTTTTGCGATAAGGTGTGCCAGAGAGAAGGATTTCCTGATTACTGTGGCAATGTGATTATCAAAGGAGAAACTACTGTTCACCTGTGTCCCAAGGTCTCTTATCACACTTTCGATGTTAAGTAGACTACCACCTATGTGGTAGTTCATGGGTACAGAGTTTTTACCAAAGGGGATGACAATGCACTTTTTGGCATTGAGCTTGAGGCCATGGCTTTGACAACAGGCATCTGTCTCAGTGAGGCCCTTTTGTAGGATGTCCACATCATTAGGAGTTTTAATTATGGCTCCTAGTTTGCAGTCATCTGCAAACTTTGTTAGCCAAAGACCTTCCGTGTTAGCCTGTACTTCAGAAAAGTAGATACCAAACAGGAGAGGACCCAGGACTGAACCCTGTGGTACTCCACTTGTCACTGGTCTAAAGTCGGTTTTGGAGTCTGCTACTTTCACAATGTGGGTTCTGTCAGTGAGCCAGTTGGCAACCCAGCTTCTGACATAGAGATTTATGCCTAGTTTAGTGAGTTTATCTATACTTCCAGAGTGGGGGATGGTGTCAAAAGCCTTGGCAAGATCTAGGTAGGCTGTGTGAACCACTTTACCCTCATCTACAGCTTTTGTGACTGCTTCAAAGAAGTCAGTCAGGTTTAGGAGACACAATCTGCCTTTTACAAACCCAAACTGGGTGGGGTCCAGAGTTTGGAGATTACCAATGTCTTTGTTTATAAGTTCCATGATGATATGTTCCATGACCTTGCAGACCAGGATATCCTTAATGAATATGAGCACGCCTCCACCTTTATTGTCTTGGTCCAGGTTAGGTGGCAGAAAGGTGTGGTATGAATTATAGCCTGGTAATGCAGGGTTGCTCTCTGGATCTAAAATATTTAATGGATGCAGACTATATATTTCCATACTTAAACCATCTAACCCTGCAGATTTACTATTTTTCCCTTTTTTTAAAGCTTCTTTAACTTTTGTCATGGTAATAGGCTTATTCAACAGAGATATTTGTTGGTTAAGTTTATTAGTAACATTTTTCTTTAAATACTTTTCAATTTTGAAATCAACAAGATTATTATTTTTATCTTTAAGATTCTCATGGAATTTCTTAAAAATATTAAGCATTTCCTCTATATCTGAAGTAAGCTTATTAGAGTGAGGATTTTTGGATATTATTGATTTATGCCTTTTTTTGATTAACATCTTACTTATATTGGCTAATTTATGTAGATTTTTTGAAGTCATCACATAACTGTACAGTATTATTTCTTCTAAAGCTATCTCCACCTTATACATTAAAACTGTTTGATATGTTTTCATTCATTTTTAATGACCAGCATTATCTAATTTGTTTATTGTTCATACCTCATTTTGTGTATTTCATCTAGTATTTCTAACAACTCTCATTACTAGCCCATCTTCCCATTCTATCTTTAATATGCATTTTTAAGGAGTCACATAGTATGTCTTTACCAACCTGACCATTATCATTCAAATATAAAAAAAAAAAAATCTCAATTTGCTGATTAAGGTAACTGTTTAACATCTTTTAATTTCATCATATATTCTGGGATTCTATAAATCTAAAATTCCCTTATGTCCACTAATATACTAATACTTCATGCATTATGGTCAGAGAAAGGACAAGGAATAGTTTTAAAATTCATTTTATTAAGTAAATCTATAGAGGCATAAATCCTATCAATTCTAGTTTGTATCCCATGCACATAAGAATAATGAGTGAAAAATAATGACTTATCTTCTGCTTGTACTAGTAAATCAACTACATTATTATTCTAATCCATCTAAGTGCTTTAGCTGATGTCAGTATCTTAGCTTTCTTCTGTTCACTTGTATCTTCTGTACTAGATATGTAGCTAAAATCCCCTGCTAAACTTAAACTACCTTTCCAATGACTTTGTAGAAAGTTTAAGTGATTTTTATCCACTCATGCACCTATTCCAGGGATCCAGTAAAATATTAGCTGGTGTATAGAGTTTTCCATTATATTTAATTATTGAAAATGTATATACTCCTTTGGGATCATTAATGGATTCCATGACCTTAACCATTACATACATTTTTTTTCCAAAGTACAGCAGTTCCTCTCATATTTTAGTTAAAAGAAGCAGATGATAACATTTTGTAAACTACGCTACTTAAATACTGTATATCTTAATCTATCAAGTGAGTCTCTTGCAAGAATATGTCTCCTGTATTTAATTTTAGATATCTCATTAAGGATTTCATTTTTTGACATTGTTTAATCAATTTATATTAATAGATAATAGAGTAAAATTATCCATATTGTGTATTTAAAAAAACTTTTAAAAACATAATATGCCACATTTATCCACCATATTAATTAAATTATATAAAACAGTCTAATGTATTCCTCCAACACTATCTTAACATTCCACACTTTTTGAATTCTTCCTTTCTACAAACTAAACTGCTAAAACTTGTAAATAACAAAAAACAAAGAGAAGTCTACAACTATAATTGTATATTTTGCTAATAAAACAGTACCTACTATGTATACTAAAGTTCGAATAGACAAACTATTATACGATCTCTCTACCTACCGATACCTAAAAAACTCATCAAAAAACTCCCCAATGGCTACCGTGACTTACAAATAATTAATACAATATTAAATATAATTCAAACATAATGAGACTTTTAATTTAGTTATATATTTTGCCATTTAAAACTATTCCCCTTTACTATATAGAAGTTTAATAATCCTCTTCTATTAATTACAGACATTAAATAATCCAACAAATAGTGTACGATATACCTATTTGTGTAATAGTAGTATAAATTATCCTTTAAATATTCCTAAATTATTCACTCATTCAACATTATTATAACCAGATCTTTAAATAAATAAGCAT
The DNA here is from genome assembly GCF_019279795.1 of Protopterus annectens. NCBI lineage: Eukaryota > Metazoa > Chordata > Ceratodontiformes > Protopteridae > Protopterus > Protopterus annectens. The sequence goes on from NC_056747.1 coordinate 778,300,593, forward strand.
AACATATCATACTAAAGTATAATACAAAGGGAATCAATGCACATATATATGCATCATGCTAAAAGATGCACACGTATTTTATAGATCTAATAGAAGCTCTGAATTTTTAAAGTGCAAGTCTCTGTATCTCAAAATTGTGTAACACTCTTAACATGACAAATATCAAAATAATTTAAAATTATTTAGCTTATTAAACTACTTCATAAAAATATTTACATTACTAAGGTCAAAGAAAATGTCTTGCTATTTCTATGGAGTAAGAAAATATTTGTGTCTATATTGTATTCAAAGTTACAATGCACTTAATTCAAATCTCATTCCCCTTCCTGGGTTTAAACATATTGAAAAATCTACTTTACTTTTTATCAAAATGAGTTATTCCAGGTAGTCTTAGTGAATCTAATAACATGTAACATGTGAAAACCTCAAAGTTCACATGACCAAGCTTCAAATTTCAGTTTTCAGATTATTTGCAAATATTTTATATGATTTTCTATGTAAATTATAAGAGCTCTTGTACATTCCCATTTCTGTCATATGCAGGTATATGTAACAGACATCTTTCTTACAAGCAGTTTATTTAAATATATTTTTCTATCTTATTTTCCCACTAATATTATACCATATTCTATATATTTTATGTTTGTAAAATCTCCCATCAAAGAGCTATTTAATCAACTCTCTAGTAAAGATTATAATGTGTAAATATTTCTTAATTTACTGATAACTGCTCTTTTATTAATCTTACATATTAAATATTTAATTCCTTGTGCATTTGCACATTATTCATAAGATGTTTACTCTTATTAATTCTAATATTACAAGCAATATTGACTATATATAAAATAATTTCTGCTTCTTTAATTTGACTGTGTGTTTCTAGGCATTGTGGACTGCTGTCCTGATCTAAGCTTCACATCCTGACATCAGAATATGATTTCAGCATGGGAAAATAACAACTCACAGCAAACAGCAGCTGCTAATTTCCTCTGTAAGTTTCTCTCATTCTTCTTAGTTATTTTAAGCTGTTCTAATCAGTAACAAACATCTAGCTTTGCTTCCTTCCATTAATATGTACAAGTGAGAGTTAATAATACTACAATTAAGCTATTAGCATTCAGCAAAATGTAAGCAAATTATATGTGAACAACAGGTCAATATAAAACATTACTATAGCTTTTGTTTTACCAATTCTTCACTTCCAAGAAAAGGGAGAACTTTTTCTCACATATATACTTGGGAAAAAAAGAAAAAAAGGAAAGTTCATTTCTGTTTTCACAGACATCAGTGATGAACTTTGACCTAGATTTTTTCTGAACAGCTCAAGGCAGGAAGAAGCCAGCATTCTAACACAGATGGAACATTATTTTATTCTTAAGCTTTCTGTAAGTGTTGCTTCCTTTATAAATGACCCAGAAAAGGAATGTGTTGCACAGGAACAAAGAAAATAAAATCACCAGCCCTTTAACACTTCTAATTATCGTATTACTTAAATCTGATATTCAGTTAACCCAACAATGTGCATACTAAGATAATCAAATAAAATAAAATTCTTAACTTATGTAGTCTTAAAGTTACCCATTATATTGCTTATAATTTAATGATGTTCTTTTATAGGAAGTATTTGTTTAACATTTGGAAATGTACTAATATGTTTTGTTGAATGAAATATATTAAGCCTTCTACTGTAAATAGAGTAAAACTAATCATTTATATTCCTCATCATGAAAAAGATTTGGGCTTAAAATATAAATACACACTTACATATGTTTTGAAGCTTAAAGTCCAGTACAGACCTTTTACTTAAAGGAAAAATCTATTATTTCAGAAAATAAAAGTCCTGCAATCAGAGAATAAAAGTCACTTGTTTTTAAGCTTTTTAATTTTAGAAACAGTTTTCCAGGAATTCAGCTCACACTGTCTCTTGTGGGATATACTGTTCCAGTCAATTTCTCCAGTATTATGAAGGATTTCATTGCTGTTAACAAAAGTGGATGCCTCCTCTAGTATGTTAATATTGGTCTCTTCAGAAAGAAATTGATGTTTGTAGGAACAGCGATGTGGCTTTAATGTTGTTCTTTTTAATTTTCTCAATCAGTGGTAAACATGATTTTCTTTTACTCACTACTTTACTGGAATAATCATTGCCAAATATGATTACGTGTTCACCTATTTTAATAGGTGGGCTGGACCATGGTATTTTTAATATATGATGTTTTTCTAAGCTAGACATGAACTTAACTATAATTGAATGTTGTAGAGAATTTTCTTTCTTAAAAGAGATCGATGTGACCTTTCAATTCCAAAGGATAAAGTTTCAAGTACATTTAATGTTTTATGTAGCCAGGTTGTTAAGAAGTTTATTATATTGTCTACTTCATACTTTTCAGGTATACCATAAATTCTAATGTTATTTCATCTCAGTCTATTTTATAAATCATCAATTTTTCTATGAGCCAGCTGTTTTTTTAAAGAAATTCAGTCTGAAACTCATCTTCAGTTATTCTTCCTTCATGATCATTTAAACCTTCTTCCATACTGCTGATTTGTGCACTTTGTTGTTTCATAAGAATTTATAAATATTTCATCTACATCCTGGTCTCTTCTTCAGAACTTTCTAGTTTGGTATCCAGTTTGTCCATTTTAAGTAATACATCCTGCATCCTAGAGATTCATAACTGTATGCCATTTTTAACACAGGAATCCTGAGTACCATTTCATGAGTGACTCATGTTGAAGTCTCTTCTATCTTAACCAAGCTGTTGAAATTCTGATAGAAAAAGTATGGCTTTTGAATAAATTGAAGCTATAAATCTTTCCTCTAACTATTAGTGAATAAAATTAGTTAACAAGTATCTCCAATTTTTAAATTTGTATTATATTTTCTGTCAAGGAAAAGTTTTTATTCACAGAACTTTCACCAATTGCTGCTCTCGGTTATGTATCTTGGCCACATATCCCATGCACTTTTTCTTAGGGCTAAACGTTAATGTTTTTGAAATGATACAAGTTGTTTTCCACATCTGAGAGGGAGATAGAAATAAGAAAAGAACAGCAGCAATCAGTATAAATGGAAACAAAGGCTGTAGCATGCACTTTAGCATGGATAACCTTAAGTCTAGGTTATGTAATGCCTATGAGTGCAGCTAACAATTTGGGACAATTGTTTCTATCTGGAGGGCTAAATTTCATACTTTGATGATGCATATTGTTGTGTGTGTTTGTTCTAAGTTAATAGATTATTTTAAAAATGTATTTAGTTTTTTGTTTGAGGGTTTTCATTAAAACAAAAAGTCTTGAAAATGTGGCATAGGTTCAAATGTTGATGAGAAAAAAACAGCTATGCAAAAGATCAGCCTGCCAGACTTTTGTGTATTTGTGTATAGGACAAAAGTTGGAAATACATATTCAAAACAACTGCCATATGCAATAGGTGGGAACAATAGCTTTTTATCATACTGGCTAAGCTATCCATATTATTAGGTTCATAGGTTCATAGGTTCATACTAGGCTATCTGCCCTAGGGCATTTATAAGCCTAGCCAGAGTGTGTTTGGCTTTTGCCACCCATTTTAAATTAATTTTGCTATGCCCTTTTTCGAGGTTAGTATACTGTGCCTCTGTCTAACAGTGACACAGACGTGATAACCGGGGTAAACCTACGATCTCCCATCCACTCATCAAGATTCCTCTTGAAGAGAGTCAATGAGGGACTCTGCCTAACCTGGACTGGGATTTTATTCCAGAGTGAAGGGAGCCTCTGGGTTATGAATCTATCCCTCCAGCATGTCCTATTTATTTCAGTGCTGAGGTTCAAGTCTCTCGAGTGCGTAGCTCGATGGGATTTGGATTTTCTGAGGTGCAGCATGTCCATTAATTCCAGGTTGGACATGGCTTTATACGTCAGGCACAGATCGCCTCTGAGCAGGCGGTATGCCACTGAGTAGAGCTGGAGTTTCTTTAACCGGGCAGCATATGCCATCTGTTTGAGCCCTATGATCCTCTTGGTGAGGTACTTTTGGGGTCTTTCCAGTTGCTGCAGGTGTCTGGTAAGGTACATCCCAAAAGGGGCATTGTACTCAATTATGGGCCTGATGAGGGATGAGTAAAGAGGCACGATGACCTCCCCTGATCTAGATGTGAATCCCTTCATGATTAGGTGGGCTATATAAAATGTTTTTCTAACCACTTTGGCCACGTGGTTGTCAAATGAGAGATTGCTCTCAACTTGGGTCCCCAGGTCCCTAATTACTTCTTTTGTACTTAATGGATTAACACCTATGTGGTAATTTGTGGGCACTTTGTTTTTGCCAAAGGGGATGACTATACACTTTTTGGCGTTTAGCTTGAGGGCATGGCTCTGGCACCAGTTGTCTGTTTCTATGAGGCCCTTTTGGAGGATGCGTGTGTTGGCTGGAGAGTTGATTATGATGCCCAGTTTGCAGTCATCTGTGAACTTAGTCAGCCACAGTCCTTCCGTGTTGGCCTGTACCTCCGAGAAATATATACCGAACAAGAGAGGTTCCAGGACTGAGCCTTGTGGGATGCCACTTGTAACTGGTTTGGAGTCTGACATGGCTCTAGCAATTCTAACCATGTGGGTTCTGTCCTTGAGCCAGTTTGCAACCCATCTAGTGACATAGGGGTTTATATTTAAGCTGGTGAGCTTATCTATAATGCCCGAGTGGGGTATTGTATCGAAGGCTTTTGCGAGGTCCAGGTAGGCTGTGTGGACCACCTTCCCCTTGTCAATGGCCTTGGTGACTGTTTCAAAGAAATCAACCAGGTTTAAGAGGCAGGATCTGCCCTTAACAAAGCTGAACTGGGTAGGGTCCAGTGTCTGTAGGTCCCCAATATCTTTATTTATGAGGTCCATGATGATCCTTTCCATAGCTTTGCAGACCAAGCTAGTCAGGCTTATGGGGTGATAGTTTCCAGGATCCGTTGAGGCACCACCTTTGTGGAGAGGGACCACTGTTGCTGTACGCCACTCTTTGGGTACATATCCTGTAGTAAGGCTGAGATTGAACAGTAGTTTTATGTTTGGGTTTAGCTCTTCTTGGAGTTCATGTAGGATGCAGCCTGGGACACCGTCTGGTCCCATTGATGCTGTGTTTCTTGCTTTGTAGAGTGCAGCTCTTACCTGAGCATCTGAGATGTCAGGGGAGCAGCACTCTGCTGGGATAAATATTTGCCCTTTTGGTGGGGAGGGGTGGAGAAGTTTGCGCTGAACCTGTCAGCTGGGTTTGGTGTATTTTTTGTCATTTTGGACTAATTCTGAGCATATCTGGGAATTCCCACCCAGGTTCCTAACATAACTAAAGAAAGCCTTGTGATTATCCTTAGTATCCTGTGCAATTTTTCTCTCGAAGCTGGCCTTATACAATTTTATGAGTGCCCGTAGTTTTTTGCTAATACTGATCAGAGATGCCTTCCCTTTTTGGGATTTTGCTCTATCATGTAGTAGCTTCCTCCTTCTATTGTATAGTTTGTTTATGGCTGGGGTCCACCAGACAGGACGTCTGCCTTTGGAGGTTTGGGTCTTGGTTTTATTTGGGATTGCATGATCCATGCATTCCTGAAGGTGTTCATAGAATGCGTTTATAAAGGATTCTGCAGTCTGGGCCGTATTTTCCACAGGCCCGGGGGCTTTGAAGGATTCCACCTCGGTTTTATGGAGTGTGAAATTTGCTTTAGAGAAGTTTTTCACTGTGGTTTTCAGGGCATGGGGTGGAGTCGGGATGTGAATATCCAGTGAGATTAGTTTATGGTCTGATCTTACCAGTGAGGGATAAACTTCTGGTCTGGAGCATAGAGTCCCCATGTTGGTGATGATCAGGTCCAGTATGTTTTCCCCTCTTGTGGGAGTGGTAACAAGTTGTTCCATAGTATTTGAGTTTATAAATTCTAGGAACCTTTGGGCTAGGGTGTTGGAGCTAGAGTAATGCTCCCAGTCTATGTTTGGGTAGTTGAAGTCGCCCAATATAATGGTGTTTGGAGAGACCTTCATATTTTCCAGTGTTCTCAGGAAGGCCGAGTGGGGATCCTGGGTTTGGGAGGGTGGTCTGTAGCAGGCTATAAACTGGAAGGCAGTTTTACCCACTGTTAGTTGCACATAGATAGTCTCTGATGCTTCGTGCTGTGCTACCAACCTGGAGGTGTGGGTATCTTTGACGAATATTGATACTCCCCCTCCTTTTGTGGTACGGTCCAAGTTTTGGGGCCGAAAAGCATGGTATGAGGTATAATCTGGTAGTGCTGGGGTGCTCTCAGGAGCCGTGAACCAGGTTTCTGTTACTGCACAGATATCGATGTTCTCCATGCAAAGGAGAGTTTTGAGTGCGTGCATCTTGAGGTTTAGACTTCTGGCGTTGAGTAGCATTACTCTTATTTTCTTATCCCTTGTGATACCTATGGAGGTGGGTTTGTCTTTTGAGCCTTGCCTAAAAAAAGACACTATGGGGGTAGCAAGAGCCTTTGCCAATATCCAAAAGCCCATTGGTGACAGGTGCAAGCCGTCCCTAGCGAAGCATTGTGGCTTGTCGAGCATGTCATCCCAGGCTGACAGGCATTGTATCCCCTTTGAATGACACCAATACTTAAGCCAGTTGTTGAAATTGATCATCTTGTCTTCATATTGTGGCATCATTCTTGGTGAGGGTAAGATGCTACTCAAGGTCAGGGTCATACCGGCCTGGGCTATATGCTCAGAGAGCTCCTCTATGTCTCTTTTCATGTAGTCCAGGGAGGTACGTCTCAGATCATTCACACCAGCATGGACAATGACTGAGTCATATTTGTACTTGCCTTGGAGTGACATGAGTGCTTGTGTTATGTGGCGGATCCTAGCGCCCGACAGGCAGCTCACCGTGACCTTCTCCTTGTTTAGCCTGGTGAGTAGGACGTCAGTGTGCCTGACGATAGAGTCATGTATTACAAGTGTATCAGGTGTGTTGTTTAGCCTTAAGGGCTATGACTGTTTGGCACACTGGCTTTGTGAGCTACGTGTTGCACGTGTTTTGTTTTGAGGTAGCGGTTGCTTGGGTGTCTGCTTTGGAGGTCTCTGCTGCTTAGGCAGATTTTTATTTAGAGCCTCCAAGTATGTTTTTGTGTGTTTATGTGTCTGGATTGCTGTCGTGGTAAGTCTATGTGAGACTGGAATTGTAGTGAGTGTGGTTTCCTTCTCCTCCTGACTGGTTTCGCCATTACTGAGTTGAGAGAGCTTAGCCTCCAGTATGGCTATATGGTTGCATCTCTCACATGTGTTGGAATTTGTTGGGAGGAGGAGAGGGTTGTCTGTGTACATGAGGCAGTTGTAACATTGCCTCAAGATTCCCATTCCTCAGTTGTAACATTGCCTCAAGATTCCCAATATTTTTGAATTTAAATGGCCTTACAGGTATAGATAACAAAGAAAGAGTGTTGAATTATATAAAGAAATGTGCTGTCCAAATAGTAATGCCATAGCAGACACATTTGAAAAGAAATGAGCATGTGAATTTGATAAGCAAAGGCTTTCAGGATGGATATGCAGCAGACTATCAGGGACAAAGGAAAAGATGTATAATTCTACTTATTGTTAGATGGGCTCCAATAGTGATAGAAGAGGAAAAAAGACAATAGTGGTAGAATTGTGGTAGTAATGGGCTACTGGCAATGTAGGAAGATTATGCTGGCTTTTAATTTATATTCCATCAAAAACTGTTATTATGAAGCCTATGGAAATTTGGGAAAAAAATAATCAGCTTTCAGCAAGTAATATTACATATAGGTGTAGATTGGAACTTGATTTACAATAGTGTGGTTGTATCAGAGGGCCCTAGAAGGGAAAATATAACAAAAGAGGGTAATTTTTTAAGAAATGTATGAAAATAGGGTCTATATCACATCGTCGAAGATGCATAATTTTGAATGCATCTTCATCGAACCCATAAAAACAAAAACTGAAAACAGGAAAACTACATATGAGCGATTTCTTTCCCTGGGAAAGAAATTGCTTGTCCAAAAAATATATATATATCACTATACACAAAACAAATGGGGGGCTTCGCTCCCTACACCCACAATGTGGGGGGCTGTGCCCCATACACCCCCTCTAACTAAATGTACCAAGTCCGAGATTGCACTACAGTTTACAAAACAGCAAACTACCAGAGGTGGGAAAGTGATTCCTTTCCCAGGGAAAGAAATTGCTCATATGCCCCTTCGCTGTTTTCAGTTTTCGTTATTTTAATTTCGGAGAAGATGCATTTGAAATTATGCATCTTCAACGATCTAATAGGAACCCATGAAAATATATGGCATGGAAGATGTGAATTTGGTAGTAGGAACTTGGATAGACTTTACATATTATTCCCTAAGGAACAGTAACTACGCTAGTCTAGATAAAAATTATATTTCACAGGAACATTCGCATTTAGTTGAAAGGTTCAACACATATCCAGTACCTATTTCAGATAATGTACCAATAAAAACTAAGATAGAAATGTGGGATAATGAAGTAAAAATGAGAAAGTTGTGCTTTCCCACCTACCCATTAAAAGAGAGGAATTTCAGGAATTGGTAGTTGAAATTATTAGTGAGTTATTGGGGAATATAGAAATATCTTCTGAAATTATTGCTAATGAGGTGAGTTAAAAACATGGCAGAAATAAAAGAGAAAGAGATACAGTTAAGAGGTGATAGAAACTGACAAAGTTTAAAGTATTGCAGAATAAGGATAATCTCACATGAAAAAGAGTTGCAAATAAGGAGTGCTAAACATAGAATAAGGGAGTATCTGAATAATATGTACTATGAGTTTAAAAATATTGCTATTGATCAACTATTTTTTGAAAATAACTCCAGATAACAAAAACTTTTAGCTCAATGACTTAGGCACCAGAAAGCAGAAAAGGTTGTTGCCAAACCTAAGGAGCCTATGACAAGAAAAATACCCTGAAATCCTGTAGAGGTTTTAGAACTATTTTGGAAATTTTATGAACATTTGTATAAACAGAAGAATGTGGAAATCAAGCAAGAGCATAAATGGAAATATTTATGGAAGTCTTAAATATGTCAATGTTAAAGGTTGATGAGGCTCAACAATTACCAGTTCAGATAGGAGGGGATGAGATAAAACTTGTTGATGTATAATCAATGCTCAGGAAAGTCTCCAAAACAGATTGCATTCTTATGAAAGTGAGGAGGTTAGGAGGGAAGAAAGTGATAAAGATCTGGAGAATTTTGTTCAAATTATTTTAAAAGGAGGGGAAGCATCACCTTCTTAGAAAAAAAAGATCTGGTGTTTGCATTACCTAAGGATGGTAAAGACTTATCAGGCCCAGCTTCATACAAACCCATTTCAATAGTAAACCATGATTATAACGTTTTTATGTCTATAGTAGTCGAAAGAAAGGTAAATGTGTTTCCAAAATTGATAGATATAAATCAATGTGGTTTTGTGGAGGGGAGACAAATGTTTGACAACATTAATAGAAAAATGACAATCCAGAGGGGAGCAGAATATAAGAAAATATCACTGCTCTTGATGGGTCTTGATGCAGAGAATGCATCCTACAGAGTAAGCTGGGATTTTATGAGTAAATCAATGGAAGCATTTGCATTCCATGATACAATAATGAGGTTAACCAGGAGGATATATGAAGGATCAGAGCAAGAATTGAAGTGGGAGATTCCTTTCTAATAACAAAAATTAAAGTGGGAGATTCCTTTCTAATAAATTGTGTTTCAACAAAGGAACCGGGCAGGATGTATTCTTTTCTCTTTGTTGTTTGGTTTGTATTTAGAGCCATTTGCAAAGAAAGTAAGGGACTCAGGAATGCAAGGATATCATTGGTATGATAATCAAGAAAAGTTGGCTTTATTTGCAGAGGATATTCTTTTGTACCTGTTAAATGCAGAAAATGACATGTCAGTGTTGTGGAACATTTTGAGACAGTTTTGGGTCTTTTCTGGATATAAAATTAATTAAATTAAAACAAAAGCTATAGCAGTAAATTATGGTTCAGCAATACCCATATTTATGTGGGCAAGATAAAATGAAGTAATTAGGTGTATGCATTAAAAATGCTTCTGTTATAGCAGCTAAGGATATGTGGGTGGAAACTAAACAAGAGATTATACAAAAACTGAAAAACTGGAAACTCTTGTTTATGAATATGGATAGTAAGATACAGGCAGTAAAAATGTTTTTATTCTCTTTAATTTTATATACAGGTCAGATATATATTTTTTATCAACCAGAGGAGAAGCTGTAGACAATTTTTAATAAAAAGTTGAAGGAGTTTATCTGGGAGGGGAACAGATCAAGAGTTAAGTGGGACAGGTTGATCCTTTCAATAGAACAAGGTGGTTTAGGATTAGCTGATTTGAAGGGATATTTTAGAACCTACATTTAAGGTTTACATACATAACTCAACAGAAGGTTATATTTCAAAATTGAAAGAGATGATGATGAAGCAGGAGAAAGTTCATAAAATAAAGAGATAGGGGGATCTTGGATGCAGATCCTTAAGGAGAATAATAGCAATCATACAGAATATTATATTCATAAAATAGCAGAAAATATTCTAAGAACTAAGCAAACACCAGAATGGAGAAATGAGATTTTGCCAATAGGGATGGCTGCAAGTTGGGTTATAGAAAATAGGCAACAGGTGGCTAGAATTTATTGAAGAAAACTGGCAAAGGAACAAATGTATTTGTAGCAAATCACTAGGTGGGAAACGTAATATAGTGGGACAAGACTAAGTAGACATATGGACGCAGGCTTTAGATTGCCTTCCCTACCTGGGATTGATATCAATGTATAGGCAAAAAGAAATGGATAGAGTCTCTTAAATGAAAAACCTGCCCTGGTGGGTTTTTTGAATTTAGAAAAGAAGCTGCTATAAAAGGGGGATAATTAGTAGGGTGTATACATATTGTATTGTAACTATAAGAATCAATCAGGGGAGGTTAGAAAAGATTGAAGAGAGAGACTGGAAAAGCTCTTTACAAGAGAACACTGGGAGGACATATGTATGGTTCAGAAGGTTTAGAATATTTGTTTGGAAGTGTTTGTATATGTATTTTTATACCTAAAGCAGACTTGATAGAATTTTTCTTCAGGTAGCTAGCAAATGCTGGAGGTGTGATGGCAAAGAAACAATTAACTAGAAATGTGTGTTTTGGAAGTGTAATAAGTTTGCAGATTTAAAAAATTCCCTATAGAGTACTCTGTCATAAATGTTGAGTATGCAAATGGATGTAACTAAGGATATGATTTTTTGAGCTACACAGGATCTGTATTGCCTAGAAATAGTAGGGCCGTATTAAGTTTAATTCTGTTGGCTGTCAAAAAGCAATTACTAGAAAATGGAAATCAAAGTCTAAACCAATTGTATTTGAAGTACTGAATATTATAAAAGAGTTAAAAGAACTGGAAGATGGGTATTTAGAAAAAGGAAGGAGCAAATTACTTAGAAATATGTGGAAATAGTGGGAGAAATACATGCAGAATAATGTTCAGGAGGTGGAGAAGTGAAACTTAAGGTAAAGCAAGAATTCAGCAATTTATGTAATGTTGGATTGATGATAACTGTAAGAAAAGAAAAGAGAATGTGATGTATAATACATGTAAATGGGAAAACTTTAATATAGTTTTTCTTTTCTGTTAATGTATGTTTGCTTAAGGCTTAAGTGGTAATTTTATAAAGGTATTTAAAAAAAATGGTATCTTCTACACCAATGTACTATCACCTAAGACTTTACCAAAATGAAGGAGTACAGGGAGAACTAGGAAATAGAAATGATGAACCAGACTAAGACGGATACTGGCTGACTAGCAAAGAGGCTAAGAGAAGAGTCAGAATAATTAGCTTCTGGAAAATGACTCATCAGATGACATAAAGAAACATTGTCAAGTTACATGGCAAAGACAGAAAGAGAATGAAGATAGTCCTCACTCACCTTTCATAACCATTCATAAGGAATGGCCACAACCGTCTGCTCACCAGTCCAAAGGATATCAAAAGCAGATGGAAGGAGTACTTCCATCATCTGCCATCATCTCCTGAATGAAGAAAACCCCATAGAGTGCAAGAGGAAGAAAAGAAACAATCTAGAAGAAGTAAGAGTGGCACTAAGAAAATTGAAGAAATGGGAAGGCTGCAAGCTCAGATAAACAGTGGCAGATTTGATCAAGATGTCATAGTGAAGCTCAAAGCAGCCATAGCAGAGGAGGGAGGTGCTCTAACAGGGAATATGGAGAGGCTGCACTGCAGGAACACCAAGTCTGGCATGCTCCCTACCATCAGACTCTTGCTATGAGCAGCTGAGCTCATGGGAGATTCCCTGGCAGTTATTAATGGGCCATTGGACTCTTGCCAGCCCATAATCCCCTGATTCCTGTGACAGCAGAACAAATGGGCTTATTGGTTGCAGGTAGAAGATCCATTGGGCTTGGTGTTGCTGGGTACAGAAAACGTTTTTATTAGGGGAAAAATGGCTCCTGAGGGTATGCATCTCAGTATGAAGAGAAAGGTACAGCCCAGATGACTGGTGAATGAGTGTTAAAGAACATGGGGTACATTCACAGCTGTGGGCAGTACAAGAAGTATCAAATTCCCATCACACTGTATGAGAATGCTGGAGAGGATGACTACATATGAATATGCAGAGTAGGCGAAAGTAAGATGAGAGATGAGCAGTTCGGATTGGATCAGGATGCAACACAATCAACCCAATATTTGCAGTGTGACCTATAAAGTGGAGAAGAAGCTGGAGATGAAGAAAAGGGTCTATCTGGTCATTGTTAGACTTGGAGGAGGCATAAGGTCCCAAGAAAGCTGATTTGTGCAGTCCTGTGATGGTCTGAAGTCCCAGAAAGATTTGTAGAATTAATGTAGTCTATGTACAACTCCATGACACAGGTACATACAGTGTGCACCCACAGAGGGGCTCCCAGTGCGAGTGGGTGTGCATCATGTTTCATCTCTGAGCCCACTACTGTTCCTACTGGTGATGTACTACTCTGGCAAGCAAGCTGGAGTTTATGGATCAAACAAACTGCTGTATGCAGATGATGGTGGCACTACAAGCAGACTCTCAAAAAGAGCTTCAGCAAATGACAGGTGGCTGGAATACAAACTAAAGGCACATGGGATGAAACTGAGTATATATGAGACACCTGCAATGACAGCAAATAGGGGAAATAAGAAGCTTAAAACTGAGATAAAAGGGGGAAAATGGAATAGATTAACAGCTTGAAGTATCTGAGGTGCTGCAACAAACTGGCAAAATGTCAAACGTAATGTGTTACAGAAGAATGCCAAAGAAATTGAAAAGTAAGATGTACCAAACGGTAGTGAGACCATTGCATTTGCATGGCTCAGAAAGCTTGACAGTGATGGAAAAGCAGTTGAGAAAGTTTGTGGTGATGGAGATGAAGTGGCTGAGATGGGTGGTACAGACAAAGAAATGAAGACATCAGAGCAAAAGCCAAAGTGGTGATTCAGTCACATGTTTATGAAAGCAGAAAACAATGTGGAAAGAAAATTTGGGAGAGACAGAAAGAAGGCAAGATGAAACAAGGGCATCTAGAGATGGGTGGATTGCATGAGAGAAGAACTGTGACAGTTGTATATGACTGTAAAAGAAGGTAGGAGAGTAGCACTGAATTGAGGGAGGTAGCAACAACTGATGCAACACCCTGATTTCATGTAGTAAATGGAAAAAGGGAGGGGGTGATGATGAAGATAATGATGATGACTTCATCATTTAGGAATCCTTTGACCTAAAGGCTCAGGCTTGATTCTTTGCCATCAGTGTTAGCCCTCTTCCTTGCAGAGCTGACATTGCCATATGAAAGTTGACCTTCTAGCCTTCATCATCAATGCCATCAAAGTCAGTCTCAGGATTGAGTGGTTCCTTGACCTTAGTGCTTGGGGCCATTTTATTTTGACCACTTAAAGGACTGTTTTTTTTCAATCTCTACCTTTCACTTGGCCTTTTACAGTCAGTTCTGACAACGTTTAAGATGACTTTGATGCAGGCTGCTCTGCATTTGCTTCCCTAAATATCTGCACTCACATTAGCCTTAGCTAGAAATCCACATTTGCCTGTTGCCTTAGCCATTTAACATTTTCTGGCTAAGACACTAGTAGTAGGGCTACAACAAGATGATCATGTCCATGACTTCTCCAAACATGAATAGTCTTCTTCTTCTTCAGACTGTTCAGTCAGGGGAGGTTAAGAATGCTATATGTATTGAGAAGCACATGAAATTCCATCAGGAGTTGTTGGTTCTAGAGTTAGGCAAGGATGAGAAAGGAAGTTCCATACTGTCCCCAAGAGAACTCCAGGTTGGTGACATTTTGGAAAGTATGAGGCAGAAGGCAGGAGGGCCACTGATCCTAAACACATCCTGCAGAAGGCTTTGGAATCTACTAAGGTTTCTTCTTGCATGGTTCTCCTAGACTGTAAGGCTGTATGGCTAGTGGTAAAAATGACACAGGAAAATTTTGAAATTGTTTCACTTTTTAAAAGAAGCCTGACAAGATTCTTTTGCTTACCAATGATTTGACATACAGTTCTTACACTCTACATGTGACTCTTTTGTTGCAGTGACTGATCTTAAGACAGTTCTTGTACCTCAGAGCCCTGGTGTTCATCCACTGAATAAAGGGTTACATGCTTTGGGCAGACTTGTGAAGCATGTTTTATATGTTACATGTCCTCCATCATTTGCTTGGTGGCTATACACTATCCATCTAGACAGGGCTGGCTGTTGAGGTCATCTAGTTTTAAATATTTTTATTAAATAATCACATTTTAGTTTGTAAGATAGGATTACATACATTAAAAGAAAAAAAATGATAACTGTTTTTCGTTGTTATTATCATGATGTATACATATATATTTTCTTTTTAATAATTTTGATTCACTCATTCAAGTTGCTCAATTCCTGCCTACCCTTAAATTTCTGTTCTCTACCGAACACCGTTGTCTGTGTATTGTTCACATAACATTTCATTTCCATTAAATTTGCTCTCCCCTTCCTTTTGTAATGATCCTACCTCCAATTAGTATATCTCTTTTGCAATATACACAACTTTCCTTATGTTGGAAATGGATTTTGATTTCCATTTTCTAGTGCTTTTTTGTCACCCACTAACATTAAACTTATTAAGGCTTTATTATGTCTAGGCAGTTCAGATCATATATCCCAGTTCAAAATAACCATTCCATAGTTACAAACATTTGACTCCCCCAACATTTCTGACAAAATGCTATTGTAGGGAATTTTTTAAAATCTGCCAGCACATTACATTTCCAAAAAAAATGTTCCAGTTATATCTCTGTTCTTAATCAAACCTCCAGCATTTGCTGTCAACCTGAGGAAAAATTCTCTGAAGTCTACACAGGTATACCAATGCCTGTTCAAACACTTACATGCAAAACTTTCCAACCTTTTCAATTTTGTTGCAGACTTGAGATCTTTACAAATTTCTTCTCATTGTTCCTTTGTAAATTGTCTTTACATTCTATTTTTCGAATCTTTTCTGACCTCTTCTGATTGAATCTTGTAATTATTGTAGTTATTGTACACTTTTTAATACACACTAGTAATTATCCCTTTTTAAAGAACTTCTGTTCTAGACTCCCCTAAAATCTCTACCAGAGCCGATATTTTACTTAGCACTCCCACAGGAAGAAATGGAAACAGATGATCCACTGTGGCGACCCCTAACAGGAACAGCCGAAAGAGAAGAAGACTCCTGTATACTTTTTACTGTGCTGTCGGTCCCTGATAACGGAAGTCAGACTCTAACCTGCAGTCCAAACTTCTTATTAACTTCATCCCATTATTTTATCATTGTCTCCTTAGTTATTCACATTATTTGCTCCCAAAAACATGGTTCCTTTGTTGATTCTCTCTGGCAAGTTCTAGCTCCCTCATGCCTGTTTCCTATACCCATACTTGGAAACACAGCTATTGGTAAAATCTTTTTTCTCCACTCCTGTACTGTCTTATCAGTTGGAATGTTTTTCTGCTACATTGAGAAGAATATTCAGTATGGTTGTTGTTATTTCCTTAAGGACTTGCATCCAAAATGCTAGTCTTTCATTCACTTTTGAACCATTCCCCCCGCCTCCCATTGTTTCATCATCATCATCATCATCATCATCATCCTTTTTTCTACTTCCATTTATAACCTTCTGCTTTCGTTATCTATATGTATCTTAAATGCATTGCTATAAAGTATCCTCTCAAATCAAGTATTTCTGTACTATCTTGTTCCATGGGGAGAGTCACCTTATCCTATTTTCTTCTTACTTTATCATATTTTATTCTTACCTTCTTCTCTTCTGAAATAAACTCATTTAGCTCTTTATTATAATCTACAACTTATCTGCTTGACAAAAATTGCCTGACTTGTATGTAAGACAAAGGAGACGAAACATGTTCAGTGTTTGTACCATCCATATCCATTACCACGAACATCTAGTTTCTCTGTTTTTGTATTATCTTTTATTTAGCTTATTCCAATACATTTACTGCAAAAACTGAATCCTTGTAATCCATACATCTAAATACTTCATCTTATCTTGTTTCCATAACTATGGGCATTGCTGAACCAGTTCAGGCATGGATACATAGTATACCGCTATAGCCTTTGGATTACCTTCATTTATTTTATATCACAAAAAGACTTGATCTGTCAGAAAATGTTCCACAACACCAAAATATCCTTTTCTCGGTTTATTGAATACAAAATAATATTGTCTGCAGATAAAGCTAATTTTTTTCTTCAGTACCATAGAAGTTATATCCTGGAAATTGTGAATTGATTATTTTCTTTGCCTGCAAATCTAAATATAAAGCAAACAGTAGTGGGGAAAGAGGACATCCCTGTCTGATTTCTCTGTTAATTTGTATTTACTGAAGTGCTCATCAGTTTCCCTAAATTTCACTTATATTGTACCATGTCCATTTTACTTAGAACATACTGCTCAGATAATTCTTGATTTCTTGCACCTGCAGACTCATTATCACTAAACAAAAACATTTGGTAATGGAAAACTTTACAACTGTAAGGAGCAACCATTGTAGTGTGCACTCTGAACACACTAGTCAGACCTTAACTGCTTGTATCTGATTGCTGCTTGTCTTCAGGTAAAAAATGGTGCCATTGGAAAAACAAACAGTTAACAACTTTGCAAATGTAAGAATTTCCAAGCTTGGCAGTTGGTACAGAGGTTTAAGGCTGTAAGCGGCAGTTCCTGTGGTACAGGGTTTGATTTCCTCATTCCTCATTTGCCTACTGTATGACCTTGAGCAAGTTACATGACCATACCATGTTTGGGGGTAACGGGATTTGAGCTAGACTCTATAGTGGTTCTCTAGACTGTAATCCTATTAACAACCTCTGAACCCATCATTCATGCTTTTCATCACATTTCTTTGTTTTTCAGGCATATTTGCTTAAAAGAAAATAATGAAAAAAACAAGCGGAG
Source organism: Protopterus annectens (assembly GCF_019279795.1). Lineage (NCBI taxonomy): Eukaryota > Metazoa > Chordata > Ceratodontiformes > Protopteridae > Protopterus > Protopterus annectens. Next base: position 778,318,094 of record NC_056747.1, read on the forward strand.
TAAATGCTCTACTATGAACTACAAAAAAAGGATCAAATAAACAATAAAAGTTAAACAATGGAGGATACCAATAATCCCAAAATAAAACAATCCAAGAATCCAAAATCTTCTGTATAGTAAAAACCAGGTTTATTCAGATAAGACGTGGTGAGTGATCAGACCAAATTACAATTCATTCAATGAAGCAAACGATTTAAATACTAAGAGATATTCCTTAAAACAACTCATGAAGAGCAATAAATAAAACATACATAGCTGTACAAATATATAGGACAGGATTGATTGAAAGACATTTCATTGATGAATCTTAAGCCTCCTAGATTTTAATAATAGGAACCCTGCCATTAATACCAGGTGGTACATCTGCCCTGAATTTAATTATCCAGTTTATCTCACGGATCTCTGTGTAGTTCTCAACATCACCCCTCCTGTGTGTTCTGAAGATTTGTTCAAGTATCCTAAACTTGAACTGTGCATTGGAAAGATGTCCTTTCCTGATGTGATATGCATGTTCAGGATGCTAAGTAACTACCAGTCCCATTAGGATACCTAAAATCTGGATCACTAAGAATATAGGAGCAGAAATTACATCTATGGCAGGGTACCATGTAATGAACTGATGGTACATGTCCTGGGATAACATAGCAACTGTTTGATATTCTTCTTTATATAAACAAGTCTTCTGACAATGGGATCTACTGACAGGACATGCCAGTGTTTAATGAAAACATCTTTTATAGTGCCTATGTCCCTAGTATAATAAATCGGAAAGATCACATTGTCCCCATGTGTTAAGTGGTCACGTGATGGTTGTACAAGGCCATCATCTAAATAAAACCTAGAGGCACCTTCAGAAACATATGGCCTCTGAATCTCTTGTCTAAGTCCTCTAGGAATTTAGAATCACAAGGTGTGTATCTCGATAGTTGTTGACTATCCCTCCTGGTAACTTTAAACATCTAAAAGGGTATGCTTCTACATGACCATTCATGGTGAAATTTAACCATAATAAAAAAAATTGTGACAAAAATTCACTAAGTTGTGAAGGTGTACCTCAAAGATGTTGGTGTTTGCACATGAAGTGCCCATAGCTACGCCATCCGTAAAATAGATGTTCCTGGAAGCTGAAAATATTAGATTCAAGAACAGTTGGGATGAGAATCTAATCTCATTAAATAGGTACCTATCATGCCCAGCCCCTCTGTGTTGGGTATCAATAGTCACCCACAACAAGTCTTCCAAATCTGTGATGGAACTAACAAACTCATAGAAATCTAATAAAAATGTTTGGTGTCACTAAGGATGAAACCATTAGCTTCAACCAAAGGTCTTAATAGAGCTTCAATATACATGGAGAGAGGTTCAGTGGTCCAGGATGTATGACATGGAGAAAATCATAGAGCTCCTGATCTATGTCTCCATTAGTAAAAGTGTAAATAGGGTGGAATGGACCCTTTGAATAATCATATCTACCATCTAATAGGTACATAGAACCTCTCATCCATTAACATATGTATCATATCTGTATGGTATCTATCTGCATCAAAGACAACCATTCCTCCACTATATTTAAAGCTTCTCTTTGTTTAAAATTTAAATTATAACTATGTCTATGGGATTGATTCTGCCCAACACTCATATTATAAATATCGTCCTCCACTAGTTTACTATAAGCAGCAATGATTGCAATGATCCAGAGTCTTTGAAAAAAATTTTAGTTCAAATCTACTGTTCCTGGGGATAAATGTAAGACCTTTTGTAACTCATAGACACTCAACACATGGTTAGACAAATTAAATACTAACTCTGTTTTTTCCTCTCCCACATCTTCTTGATACTCTGGTGTGAATTTTTATGGGAAAAGGAAGGAACATTTTTTTTTTCATTTTATGTATAATCAGTATACCTTTACATCCCCCAGGTGACTAATATCACAACATTGTATTAATTTTACCCAGCTTCTACCAGCCTTTCATGTTATAGTGTAAAGCCTATCTACATTACTCTTCAGTAAAAATACCTTCTTAGTTTATCACTAACAGATATGTAATCACAGATAAAACTCCCACCACCCCACATTTAAAATATCTGTGACTATGTACTACATAGAATTGCTTTACAGTATGCTGTGCAGTTTACATCACAATATTTTCATACAGTTATTAATAAAACAAAAACTTTCTACTTGTTACTTATTCAGTCCCTTCAGTGTCTTTCTAAACATGGATGACATAAAGTGGGGTTCATATTTTAGAATTTTCACACCAGTTTAAATAGTCTACAGACTTCCAGTCATTTCTGAGATTCCCTTGACTGGAGTGGGAAAACTGGCAGCAGAAACATCAGAAAGTTTAATGAAAGAAATAGCTAAAGAGGAAAATAGGAAGGCATGGGATAAGATGTGTAAAAGGAAATTACCAGAAGGAGATAAACTGCATATTGAATTCTAGGAACTAGAGAAAAAGGAGGTCATTACCAGATGGGTAATCCTGTTTAATGATGTCAGAGAAGGGAACTTTCCTCCAGAATCATGTAAAGAGGCAGTAATTACAGTATTTATTAAAGAGAGGGGAGATCCAAAATTACCGATATCAGATAGACCAATATCGGTATTGAACAATGATTGTATTTTATGCAAATTCAGGCTGACAGACTAGGAAGGATACAACCTGCATCAATACGACCTGCATCGATACTCAGAGACCAAATGGGTTTTGTGGGAGGTAGAAGAACAATGGATAACTTGATAAAGACTTTATTGTTAATGCAGGAAACCCAGGGTAATAGGTAAGAGCTAACATTAATATCTCTAAGTACATTCAAAGCATTTGAAAAGGTTGACTGGAAATACTTACTCAAGAAAATAGAGAGGAGAGGAGTCACAGAGGGCTAGTTAAAATAATAGAAATTATTTATGGGGTAAGTGCAAAAGTGAAGATAAAGGTAAGACTATGGAGGAAATAAATATAGAAAGGAGAACAAGGACCACTTTTGTTTGCTTTGTACAGTGAACCATTAGTGGAGGTAGTGAGGAATCTGAACATTAGGGGCTACCAATGGAGGAGGACAGAGAAGAAGATTATGCTTTATGCAGATGTCATCTTATTAACACTCATAAATTGTATAGATGATTTAAGGAAGATTTAGAAACTTCTGAAAATATTTGGGAAGTGGTCAGGATATAAAGTTAATGAATGGACCAGTAGAAGAAGTAGGGCATGGAAAGTGATGTAAGATATGGGTCGACAAGATCAAATACTTGGGAATCAGGATAAAACAGTCAGTGGAAGAGTCACTGAAGAGCACTTACAAGAGGATTAAGAAGAAAATAAAAGCAGTTGGCAAGTTAGAAAACAATTGCAATAGATTTATATCAAAAGATACAAGTATTGCAGATGTGTATCATGTCACAATTCATTTATCTCAGACAAGCATTCTGGAAACTCTCTAGGTATCAGGTATTGAAAAAAGTTAATCAATTGAATAGAGATTTTATATGGGAAAGAGGGAACCCAAGGGATAGCTGGGAGATTGTAACAGAGAAAGTGGGGAAAGGAGGTTTCTAGGCATCAAATCTAAAACAATGTCTTCAGGCATATATAATAAAAATTTAGACATAGAATATCAGACAGACTAGAAGACAATTATAATAGAAGGAGAAGGGAAATTAAGTGCAGGGAGAGACATAACAGATATGCTGCTCAAGGTTCACAGAAGGGAGTTGCAACTTTGGTGGATAATAGAGGCACAAACATTCTTACTGGAAGAGAAAGGGCTGGGAAGAATGCAGGCAGAGAGTGGTAGCAATAAGAGGTATGGGTGAAAAAGAATGACAAACAACCTGGAGATGGAGAAAAAAATATAAGATACTGGACTCAATTAATAGAAAGGAGTAGGCTACTGACTTGAGCAGAAGTAAAAGATATCTTTCAAATAAATAATAAATTGGAGTGGAAATCCTGAATGTTAAAATGTACATGGAGTAAATTGGAAAAAAATACTCAAGATTACTGAGATTTTTTGAGAAATAGAAGATAGGAGAGGCAGGGGAAGGGGGTGAGAGATTTTCCTAAAGTTAAAGGGAAATGAATAAATAATTATGGGTAAAGAGAGATCACATAATAAGAAACACAAATGGAAAAGAGAATTAGAAATAGAAATACAGAAGGAGGAGAAGGAGTGTGAAAATGTGATAAGGCTCCTCAGATATATAATAAAGCCACATGAGTTTACAATTTTTGTATAGAAATGTTTGCATAAATACTTCTGCACCCCAACAAGGTCAGTTTGAATGTTCATGGGGCAGACAAAATCTGCTGGAGATGTACAGAGTAGGTAAGAACACAGGGACATATTTTTTGGGATTGGAAAGTATTGGACAGATATAAGGCAGAGATACAAATCTTTATACAGGGAGCTCAACTAGGGATGGGAAGATTGAACAAGAAACTATTTGTATAGGGGTAGAAGACTAAAATACCTGCAGAGATTAAGGAAATCACAGGATTAATAATGATTTCAAGAAAAGGCTACAACCAAAAAATGGAAGAATAAAGAAGGACCCAAAGAAGGTGAACTAATGCAGTTGGTAAAGCAGCTATCAGAGGAAGAGAGGAGGGAGATAGAAAGTTTTAGAATGAACAAAAAGGAGTAAGAAATGAATGATGCGGTCTGAGATCCACAGAAATATTTTAATTCAAACAACAAAATTAAAATAAAAAAATACACATATTAAGTACTTTCTTCTCTCTTGGGGGACTTCATCAGAATGCCTTCAAGAAATTCTTCACTTAATTTATATCTTGAGTAATCATCCTATTACTTGATGTAATAATTAATCCATACCCTTTAAAGGGACATGTTCATAGAATGTGGTGAACCCACACCCAACAATTCTTAAAAATTGTACATGCGGATGGATATCTATACATCCATTTCCCAGTATTTTGCAGCAGAAATAAAAAAATAAAACAAATACATAAAATACATAAAATCATCACTGAAATAATTCTATAATTTGTTAATTATTAAATAAGAAATACAAAATATAAAATAAAAGGTAGTAACATAATTCTTAACTTAATGATTATTAAATGGAACCTCAAAATGACCAATTAATGGTTGAAGTTAATAGATTAAATGAGGTTATTCAAAACAATTTGATGTTTGAACAATATAGTTCTAAGTTTTTTAATGTGTTTCCTAGGATTGACAAGAAGTGTGATGACAATTTTAAAAGGAAGTATAAAAAATTATCAAGGGATATAGAGCAATGCAAGAATAAAGTTAGTTCCCCGGAACCCCATGAGAATTACAACTCAGCATATAAAAGTACTGATATCTTGTGCTGAGATGAGATGAATGAGGGGACAAATGATGAAAGAAGTCAAAATAGGGGAAATGGTGAGGGATATTCCTCTGAAGTAGAGCAGCAGGAACAAAACTTTCAGGAATTTCCCCCACTTCGGAGATTGAAGAAGATAGTGAGCAAATGGGTAGGATTAAGGGACCCCATTTTGAACAGGGGATATGCAGAAGAGTATTATCCATCCACAGGGTGCATGGATAAAAGGTATATCAACAGGGGTTTCAATTGCAGGAACAGAACAATGTTTTGAATAGTAATATTGAGTATAAGCATGGGAGGATTCTTTTAACTAGAAATGGTTTTAACATATTTAATTGCAGTCAACTAATCATTTCTCAAGAACATTTTACTTTATTAGAAAAAGGGTTTACATTTATTCCAGCAAGGAAATCAGATCTCACTGGCATTATATTAGAATTATATGTTAGGAAATTAAATTTGGCAGTATTTTTGGTCAAAAAAAAGAAAGTGAAGATTATAGAAATATAAAGGTAAGCAACGTTAAGAAAAAAAGTGTTTTTAATCCCACTTGCACCCCAACTTGGTTACATTTGAAAAAGTAGTTATTGAGGATATTTATAAATGATATGGTCATAATTATAAAATTAAAAGGTATAACCTTAATAGGAAAGAAAGTGAGTTATTGAAGGTTTTGACAGAACAACAAGAATTGTGAAATCTGACAAAGACAGGGGTAGGGAGTTATGATAATAATGATCATATTAGTGCTATGTTCAATATTTTGCATAATGTAGAATCTTATATTGTTGTTTCAAGGAATGAAGTTAATCTGGCATACAGGCAAATTGGCATGTATCTAGAGGAATTATTAAGGTGAGGGAGAATAACATTAGATGTTTACATTTTTAAAGGTGGGCAAGCCTTTAATACCTACCATAGTTGGGATCCCCAAAGTACATAAGAATATTGACAAACCTCCCTATAGACCAATAGTGGCTGCTGGGGGCTATAAACCCCACCCAGTAGGTATTTACATTGATAAAACTCGAGAGCTCATTTATGAACAGAATGTGCATTTACTTAAGGGTTTGTGGGATTTTTTAAGGAGGTTAACTCCAGACCTTTGGGATCCAGGTATAGCATTTTTTACAACTGATATAGTAGATATTTTTAATTCTATCCAAGAAGAGGAAGAAATATCTTTATTTTTAGATACCTTGATTCAATGTGATTTTTTTAACTGGAGAAGGTATTAGGATTTTATTATTTTGAGGATATAGTATTAAAGAAAAACATTTTTCAAGGAGATATTTTTAAACAGATTAAATGGGTAGCAATGGGGTGGCATGCACTCCCATTTATGCCACCACTGTATTGCTTGCCTTAGAAAAAAGGCAGAATATTTTAAGTTTGTCAAATTATACCCGATAGATTTATGGAATGGTCCTGATAATAAAGTTAACACATTTATTGATTTTTTTAATGTAATACCACTTCTTTTTTTAATTTACTTACACTTTTAACAAAAACATTTATTATTTAGCTGTTTTAGTGGGGAAAAAAACAGAAAGGTGGTTTAAAACCAAAATGTATAGGACACCCACTTTTAGCAATTTGTACCTGCATTATACTAGCTTAAATCTATTTTCATTTCAAAAAATTTAGTTAGAGGCCAAGCTATAAGAGTAGCCAGGATGACATCTTGTTTTAATGAATTGGAGGGGGAGGTGTCTACTCTCAGGAGTATGTTTTTGAAAAAAGCATACCCCCAAAAATTATTCAAGAGCCTATTCAGGAAATTATTAATGAATGGTGTATAAAATTCAAACCACTGTTAGGTGAAGAAATGGGTGAGAATGAAAGTAAAGACAACTTTTGAGAGGGCATGTAAAGTGGCATATAGTGAATTTGCAAGTGACATCAATATTATTATTAAGGAGAACTGGAAGATTATGAAGGTAAGAAATGAAATTACTGTATGTGTGGGGAATGAACCAATATTCATTAACAAAGCCCTTTTTAATTTTAAGAAACGTTTGGAACCTACTAGGCATAACAGCAAAGAAATAATCAAAAAAGGGAACCCACAGTTCCAGTGGCAGCTGGTGACTTCAAATCAAAGGGGGGCTACAGGAGACAGCTGAATGGGTGGGGTCAATGGGAAGGGGTGCGGGCAACTAAAAAGGGCAGGAGCTATGCTAAAAAACACAAAAACTAACTAAATACACTGCCCTGGGTGCCAAACCGTCATTATGAGAGTCCAATCAAGACAAAATAAAGTGCAGAAGAATATAAATATTTCAATGCATTGGCTGCATGACAGCTTACTTAATATCTAGATGGAAACAAAAAGGTTGTGAGGCATGAAAAAATAAATTACTTTTTAAATACATTAATGGAATGCCAGTCAAAATCAAGTATAAGAAAAACAAGCAGCACTCAACTCAAACCACTTCTTGCACTGCAGTTCTAATTATAATTTATATTCAGCTTTATTAAAGTACCAAGTAACATGCTGAAAGTAGAAATCTCTGATGCCCCCACTTGTAAAAATGTTTCTTATCCAAAAAAGACCTGCTGCCTTACAACTATCTACTTGTTTCATGGGGAAAACATGATCAAAGTAAAAAATGAAAAGCAAACAAGAAATAAGCTCAAGATACATTGCTTAAAAGGATTACTGTACAGGTTATGGACCACACGATTGGCATTCTGTTTAGTTTACGGGTAAAGCATGCAGAGATGACTGGAAGTCTCCAAGTGTAATGAGCTTCTTAAAATAATGTAATCCTGTCCTTTATTACAAATACTATCATATGCATTTCAATACCCGAGGCCTATACATTATCTAGTTAAGTATTCACTACATGGCAACAACAGAAAGGCTTTCAATGTTGGCAATTCTTTAACAGTATGCTTATTAAAGCTTACTTGAATCTTACAATCTCAGCCAAGCTTACCTGATGATGGTCATTAAAGTATTGCTACTTAAACACAGAGCAACAGGCACTTTGAGTAATAAGCATAAATCAACAGTACAAAAAATATGACAGAAACCAGAACACTGCAAAAATCAAGGACAGATGAAAAACCACTCTAGTACTTGTGTCTACCTTGGATGGGGGGGATACTCTGCACATTTACACTGCATAACTACTCCTTGCCTTGCTTTTCAACACATCCAGAGTCACTACATGGGGGAGTGGGCTGCAACAAGTATGTCACAATTTGAAATGTTTCTGGCTGACTGTGATGGCCCTGACACATTTGTCATAACTCAACCTCAGAGCAAGAAATCTGGACAAAGCCATACAAAGAAGTGAGACAAAGGCCCAAAAATAAAGACAATCCTTTAAAATATTGCTCTTATAAACTTAGAAAGATAATAGAATAGGTCTTGCACTAGTATGAATTTTCTGAATGGTATGAAATCAGAAACTCAAATGTCTGTCATTATTTTCTAACTTCAGTCTTTAATGATTTGTCACTAATTTGCCAAAACAAACCCCAATTTTATGAAAAATGAACCAAAAATGTAATGTAAAAATATAAAATAGCCACACAATACAGCTAGGAACCTGTCAAAGGAGGGACACTTTAATATTAGTACTGTTAACTTGAGTAGCTGACAAAATAAAAGAATCTACATGCATTTCTGAAATAAAAATAATCTATAACTCTGATTATTACAGGTATTTCTTAATTGTAAACCCTCCATGTTTTCTTCCAAAATTGCTATTTTGCGGAGGGATTATTAGGGGAAGAGCAACATTTTGAGCCAAAAATCAGGGACAGTTGAGAGGTTTGGCTATGCCTAATTCTATAAAGCAATTTATTTGCATGTACCTCTCAACCTGTTAATGCAATAAATCTGGACAAACAGCGCTAAAAATTGCTCTTGTATAAACTGAGACAGTTGATAGAGCAACAGGTCTTACTATAGCATGCATTTTTCTGAAGGTTAGGAAGTCTGAAACTCAGTGTGTCATTATTTAGTGACTTAATTCCTAAATTATTTTGCCAGAAAACCACAAATTTTATGAGGAACAAACCAAAAATAAGAAGCAAAAATCTATTCATTCTTTGAAAATCTGGACAGTTGGGAGGTATAGTTCAGCTGGGGCTGTCTTTAAGTTTGCCGCCCTTCCCCCTCACAAAATCATGGAGCCTCCCCCTGCCGCCATTCCAATGATCCATTACTTGGCTATTTCACTCCATTTACCATAAACACTAATGTGCATACTGATTTACTTCTATGATGATTTGGACTTCATTTGAAAGTTTTATTTTGCATTTTAAAGCACAAACACTAAGACATCTGCTAAACAAACTTAGCATTAAAACTTCTCTGCCCTTGAAACTCACATTCATTGAAACAGCATTGAAACCCACATTCAAAGAAAATACATTTTACCAGTGGCAGATAAAGATTAATTCTGGGATGTTTTCAAATCATAGGCCCCTTGCATATGAAACATACATGTGCTCTTTGATACTCCTTCCTATTGTTTTGAACATTTTTCCAGTAAACAATTAAACAAAATGCATGCACCAATAATGACAAAACTGCCCAGTTCAGAACATTTCCATCATAAGTCTACTCAAACTTCTACAGTTCACCATTATCAGTAAATATGCACAATTCTACAGTCCACCATTATCAGTAAATATGCACAATTCTACAGTCCACCATTATCAGTAAATATGCACAATCTCTGAAGTAAAAAAGTCATCTAAATAATTCCACATTAAATAAATCTGTAAATAATGAAGAGGTTGCTGCTAGCAAACACCTTTATATTTCATGGTTTCATTAAAAAATAAAGCGTCTGATGCCCCTGAGGAATAAATTGCCTATATTACATTAAAAATGATAAGCTAGTAATATTGCAATAGGAAATGGATGGCAAACTGATAACAGGCTCATAGTAACTATCTTAACTTTTTCAGTACGGCAGCATTCACCCCTTGTGGGAGTAGAACCAACGACCTTCTGCATCAAAAGCAAGTACACAACCTGTTGTGCTATTAACAATGCAAGCTGACTTAGCATAAACAGCACTAAACTTCTCTTCCCCTGCAGCTCTCAACTCCTTGTAAAATCTACTCAATACTCAACTGCATCTCAACTTTGCAGCACAAGAAATCTGGAAAAAGCCAAATTTATAGGGGGGGGTTCAAAAGGCCAAAAACCAAGGACACATTAAACATTGCTTGTATAATCTTGGAAAGTTTCTAGAATAAAATGCTGTGTTACCACCATACATTTTACTGCCAAGGTCCCTGTGCAAAAGAGTCAGAACAACATAGCACTATGCCAGATCAGCTGCTTTGTGAAAGAAAAATGCTGTGTTACCACCATACATTTTACTACCAATGTCCCTATGCAAAACAGTCAGAGCAACATACTACTATGCCAAATCACCTGCTTTGTGAAAGAAAAATGCTGCGTTACCACCATACATTTTACTGCCAAGGTCCCTGTGCAAAACAGTCAGAGCAACATACCACTACGCCAAATTGGCTGCTTTGAGAAAGAGAGGAAGACTGAAACTTAAATAGCTATCATTTAATGAATTCAGATCTCACCATAGCAGTCAACCTCTTAGCACAAAACACCTGGACAAACCCAGTAATGAGGGAATACAGCCCTCAAACATATTCAGTGAATTCAGTTCTTGCCATAGCTGTCAACAATAGCACAAAAAACTGGACAAAGCCAATAATGGGGTAATACAGTCCCAAAAATAAGGACAAATTTCAAATATTCATCTTAGAAAATTGCTAAAATAAAAGGTTGTGTAAAAGGTTGTGTTACTATGCATTTTCTGAAGAATATGAAGTCTGAAATTCAATGTCAGTTTTACTTCTGATGGAACAAAAACAATTTTCAGCAGAGGCCCAGGGAGAAATACTGCAGACACATGTCTTTGTAAGATGGCAGGACACCAGAGCAAATCCACACAAACACAGGGATGAGATGCAGACTCCACACAGAAGGATCCCCAGACAAGAATCAAACCAGAAAACTTATAGCTGTGAGGCAACAATGCTACCACTGCACCATCAAATATGCAAGGAATTAAACATTTAGAAACCTGAAGTCTGAAATTCAAATGCCTGTAAATTTTATTTAACATTTGTTAATCAGGACAATCTGACTTGGAACAAAAAAACTATTTTCAGCAGAGGCCCAGGAAGAAATAATGCAGACATGTCTTTGTAACATGGGAGGACACAAAAGCAAACCCACACAAACACAGGGAGAAGATGCAGACCCCACACAGAAGGCACCCCAGCCAAGAATCAAACCTGAGAACCTGCAGCTGTGAGGTAACAATGCTACCACTGCACCATCAAATATCAAGCATTGCAGTATTTAGAAACCACAGATATTATGAGGAACAGATCAGATCACATATGAGGCAAAAATATGCAATTTTTTTTTTTACAAATGGTGGTGGGTAGGGAATTCAGGTCCTTAACACCTGCATGCAAGGTACAGGGTTCAAGCCTGAGTATCTCTACCCACCACCACCAGTATCTAGTAACTGGGGCATTTTACACACACACACACACACACACACACACACACACACACACACACACACACACACACACACACACACACACAGCCCTTCACCTACCTGACCGACCGAACAGCAAGCCACAGACTGACTGATCCAAATAAGTCCAGCAACCGGACTGATCTGCGAGACCAAGCCCAGTGACCACCCGAACAGCAAGCAAGCCACAGACTGATTCAAGTGACTGAACAAACAGACCAATCCACGAAGCCTTTGATCAAGCGACTGAACAGCAAGCCCACAATCCAAACACCTGCCCGAAGCCTGCGCACTGAAAACATCCCGCTAGAGCAGCTCAGTCCTCCTCATTGGTCCTGACTGCGGCTGAAGCAGTCCGGAGCTCCTCTGTTCTGTGCGGTCGTCACTACACAGATTCCTGGTACCTCACAGCAATGATTGCTGGGTACCTTTGTTACCTCTGTGTCCATATCAGGACTGCTGGTAAAGGCAGTCTTTGTTTTTATGTTTTACAGATTTTTTTTTGTTATTTTCTAGGTGGGAGGGCTGCAGTCTGGCAGTCCGATAGGACGAGCCGCCCCTGCACAGTTCCTATAGTTTTAAATAAAGATTGGAACTACAAAATATTTTTAGAAGTGGTAATTGTGGGACAAATGGTATTACTTATCTTGTGAAATGTTCTGGTTGTGAGGGGTTTTATATTGGTAAAACTGAGAGAATCATGAGAAAATGGATATTTGAACATAATTTTGATATAAGTAAGAAAAATCTCAACAATGCTTTAGCTAGCATTTAGGTAATTGTAAAAATTCTGGGACATTTTTGTTTGGTATATTAGAAATACTGGAAGGGAATCCTGAAGGGGGATTGGGAGAATTTGTTGGAATACAGAGAGATTATATGGCAAATTCAGTTGAATGCCTTTAACCCCCGCCCATCCAGGTTTAAATGACACTATTAATTTGCAACCAGCACTACAATTAAGAGCAGGAAGGTGCTAAAATTTGGTATACCCTTTTATATATACTTACATATTTATTGATTTAAATATCTTATTGTTTTTTTTTCACAAACAAATTATGTCATAAAATGTAATTGAACAAGTCAGGATATGTTTAATGATTTTACTGAATTTTGTATATTTATTTAGTGGCTAGCAGCAATTATAATTAGAGTTGATAGGAAATATGGTGTTAAATAATTTTACATTTAATACTAGGTGCATAAGTTAATTTTGTTACTACTTTTTATTTTTATTTCTTTATTTAATAATTAACAAATTATAGGATTATTTCAGTGATGATTTTATATATTTTATGGATTTGTTTTTTTTTTTATTTCTGCTGTAAAATACTGCTAGAGGGATGTATAGATATACTTGCATGTACAATTTTTAAGAATTGTTGGGTGTGGGTTTACCACATTCTATGAAAATGCCACCTTAAAGGGTATGGATTAATTACTGCATTATGTAATGGGATGATTAATAAGGATATAAATTAAGCAAGAAATTTCTTGAAGGCATTTTGATGAAGTCCCCCAAGAGGGATGAAAGAGCTTAATCTGTTTGTTTTTTATTTTTATTTTTTATTTTTTATTTTGATTTTCTTGTTTGAACCCTGGCCTGCATCGCTCATTTCTTACTCCTTTTTGGTTCTTGGTGGTGTGCTTTTGGAGTTGGCTACCCTTTTATGAAGTTCAAAGTTTCCTAAGGTGATGGAACAAATGCATATAAATTAGAGGATTAGGCTTAGAAAAACTGGTGAGGGAAAAGGAAAAGCGAATGCATCCAGGCTGAGGTGGAAAAAAAGGGGTTGTAAATAGTTAGGATGCAATCCTTTTAGTTAAAATTGTTAGGACATACTTTACTCAGTTACATAATTTAAGAATGATATAGGAAGCCCTTGAGTATAGGAGCAGACTGCATTGATAACCTAATGGAGATGCTGTATAGACAAGTTTTAGCAACTTATAGGTAAAGTGTTAATTTGTAAATCTAAAGATTAAAGTATTGTCAACTTGACAGATACTGAAGTATATGAGTTTGGACTGCTGAACTTATGTATGGGAATTTATTTTTCTTTTTTGGTGAACTGTATTAACTATGGGGAATATACTGAGATGTAACAGCAGTTAATGACATCTGTTATTAGTATAACATGCATGAGGATTGCACAGTCTGTCCAGATTAAGTTTGCATATGTGGAAATAAATATTGTTTTGTTCACATAAAATGTTTCCCGTCTTTTTCAGCCACTTTTTCTTGCAGAACCACAGTTCATGTATCTAAACTATATATTATGATATTAATGCTTTATTGTTCTCTCATTTATTTCATAATTTCACATTGTGTTTGCCTTCCTCTCAATCATCTTGACCTCCCAATACCTGGTTCTGATTCAAGTTAGGGATACTGAGGATTTTTCTAGTCAGCTCCTTAGCTTTTTTATGTCTATCATGCTACTTAAAATGTCTTTTATTTTTAACAACCTTTTGACATTTGACTTGATTTATTCCTCCAGTGTCTCACTTATTTTAAACAATTATGAGTGCATTTGAATTAGTTTTTCCTCTAAATTAATGGAAACCATCTACAGGACTAAGGCTGAATCTTGAACTGCTTTTTGCCGAATAGCTACAAGGTTCTTCCCAGCCAGTGCTCTTTCATCTCCTTTTCTAATTGATTTTTTACTATAATTTGTTTTTCTTTGGTGGGATGCAGGTTGTGTAATTACTAGCCAATGACTGTAGTTTACCAAAATTGATAAACTTGACTGGCATATTTAACAATTTCTCAGTTTTCACACAAAGAAAGACCTAATCAGTCTGTTGCTGAGATTGTGGACATCTTGGAATGTTGGGACTTGAAGTATAAACTGTAGTTCCAGACATTAACCATTTCTTATTTAAGTCCCTCAAGTTTTACAGTTCCAAAATATCTGATATTTCTACTATTTAGACCTGTGGTGAAATAACTAATTACAGACTGATATATTTGATTTCTTTACTGTGAAAGTCCTTTGAATGCTGTCATTTAGATCTATAAGTTGTATAGATATAATAGATTTAGATCTTGCTCAGCATGGATTTATAAAAGGAAGGCCAACATACCTAATCTGTTAGAATTTTATGACTTTGTACTCATTGCTATGGATTATGATCTGAGAGTTGGTGTGGTGTACCTTGATTTAGTAAAGGCCTTTGATACTCTGTCCCACAAGTCTGTTTGTTACAGTTTAATATGATTATAAGTCAGTTCATATATATAATTAAGTGAATAATGAGTTGGCTGACAGAAACTTCACAATGGGCGGTTATTCAGGGGACATACTCCACCAATTTGCCAGTAACAACTAGGCTCCCACAAGGATCTGTTGTAGTGCTCACCTTGTTTAATTTAGTTTTCTCAGATTTTCCTAAAGTCAGGCACTGCTAAAAGAGTGAGTATGTAGATGACTACAGTATAGGAACTACACTTGAAATGGATGCTGACTTGTACAATTTAATAAAACTTAATGTCTGTATGGGCCATAAACAAAGGATTAAAATTCAGTCTTTGGAAAATGTAAATAAGTGATATTAGGCAAAGGTAAATGGGCCAGTAATATTTCAAATCATCAGTTTAAAAGAGGTCACTTATTTAAAAAATCTCAGAATTAATAATATCCTCAGACTTGGCCTTTAATCTAAATGTTAATACAATTAAAATTAAAGCAATGAAAACAGTTGGGTTTGTTGCCTAAAAGCATCAGTAAGAAATTATTGATATTGGTTGGGCTGTATAAGGAACATGTGAGATATGTAATTGAATGTAATTCTACATTTTGTTTCTACAGTATTAGACAGCTAAGCATTTTGAAACTTTTACATATGAAATTTACCAGATCAGCTAAATTGCATCAGTTACAGATAGGTGATTCTGCTGTGGTCAGAATTGGTTCTTCAGGCCACTCACCTTTTTCCCTGGCTCCTGCTGATGTAGTCCCTACAACCCCCATGGACCAGGAGTGCTAGATATGTCTGGAGTGCCATTGGTGGACAAGGAAGAGAGACTCTTGTCGATCCTGGGATAAGGGGCAGTGGATTTTCCTCTGCTTATCTAGAAAGCTATGCTCATCCCTAGGGAGTTTTTTTTCCTAGCAAAAGTGGAGCTGTTTCTTCTGAAGTTCCTGTCAAATGAAACAATAACTTAGACACAAACATATATCTTCTTGTGTCTCAGTTAGTTATTGGGTTTAGTTCTGGATTTAGTTCAGGCTCTTGACCCTTCCCGTATGGCTGTTTTTGGCAAAAAAAAAAAAAAAAGGATTCTTCATTTTCTGAAGAGATTTAAGAGTTTGAACCTCAAAATGATTTTGATGAATCTGACTACTTGTTGTCTTCAGAGAGTTCTGATTCAGATTCTTATGAGATTATGGCTTAGGCTTGTCGTTTTGAAGGATTCTCTTTCTCTGAAACAGAATTAATCAGTTGTTTCAGTGGGAAGGCAGTAATGTTTCTTGGTCCCTCAGGAAGTATCATGATTTGCTGCAACTGGAATTTCTAGAACCTACCCCTAATCCTCTGTTCTTTTGGATTTGGAGAATGTTTTTATGACAGCCTGTAACTTCCCTGGCAGCCAGCCTTCTGCTCTCAAGAAAGCAGATAGACTTTATAAAGTTCCTCAATCTTTTAAAGTTTTTATATAGTCATCCCAGATTAGACCCAGCAGATATTGTTTTAGTGAATCCTTCTGCTGCTAAACATTTAGTTAATACTAATCCCTCTCCTTCTGACAAGGATGGGAAGGCTTTTGATAGATCTGGAGAAATGCGTGTATTCTTCTGCAACACGTTTTGGAATTTTCAACTGTCATGCTCATATATTGAAGTTTATGCTTCTTCTTGTGAGAATATAAGAAGATAAATCAGTTTAAGGGTAGCTATGACAGCTTGACATCTAGATCTATAGGAATGTGATATTATGCATTTTGTAAATCTATATAAAACTCAAATGGGGAAAGGGGTAACAGGTTGAAAAGTGACTAGTCTGGCATCTATTTCCTCTTCTATGGAGAAATCTACTTTGTGTAACTTCATTGCTTCTGTCTCTTAAATGAATGCACACTGTTTGAAACGTGCTCATTATTCTGTTGATGCCACATCCAGGGAAGATGCCATTGAGACTGTTGAGGAGGTTTGCCTGGCTGTGTGCTCAAAATCTCCCACGGGATGTCAAAAATGAAATTTTGAAATCTCCCTTGAATAGAGACCTAGTTTTTGGACCTTTTCCTACAGAGGTCATTAAAATGTGGGATAAAAGAGGAAAGCTGATTCAAGGGATATCACAAGATTTTTGTCTGCCCCCCCCCTCCAAGTTTGCTAAGGAATTCAGTATTCCACATACAACTTTCTTTAAAAAATAAACTAAACATACCCCAGCAAGCTGCAAACATTTAAAAAGCAATGGAAGTGAGGTAACAAAAAGATAACATAAACCCCACAGAACAAAGGATAATCTAATAAGTCTGAATGAATATATGAAGGACATCCCTTCATCTTCCAATCCTGGTGTCCCTTACTCCTTCCAGAAGTCTGACCATCTGTTACTCCCTTTGCAACAAATGGGTTCTGAGAGTAATCCATCAAGGATAAAGATGGAAGTGGAAGTCTTTTGCATCTTTTGGGGGGAATTCCTCCTCACCCATCAGATGAAACTCTTCTCTTCCTTTCTTTCTGTCATGAAGCATGGCTCAGGAGATGACAGAAGCTGTCCCTAATGCTCATTTAGGGGATGGGTTTCATTCAAGGGAGTTTCTGGTGCCAAAGACAGAATATTATTATTATTATTATTATTATTATTATTATTATTATTATTATTATTATTATTATTATTATTACTAATACTGTTATTATTTTTAAACAGTACATTTATTGTTCTAGTTACACAATGTAGGTATCCACATATATATGCTCATCCTTACTCTGGTGGTTGACCTTGTTTCAAATTTATTTATAGTTTAATGCAAGATAGTCCAGCTAAAACAAAAGGCAGACTTGAGTACTAGTTCACATTATCTTACTGGAGTCATTCATCGTCCCATCATTAAGACTGTCCAATCACACATAACATCACAAATTTTATATATTTTGGTGCTGGCTGATGCCTTCTTAAACATGAAAGCAGTCCCCTGCAAGGAGAAAGTTGCACGGCCAAAATAAAGTCCCAGAAAAAAACATAAAGCCAGCAACTGAATGGCTGTAAAAGGATCATTTATTGTTGGTTAAACATTCTTCAGACTTCAAACTCACAGACCGGTTTCAGCAGGAAATTAATTAAGCCACACTGAAGAAATGTGTTTTTGTTATGTTCCAGTCAGATTTTAATCCCGTTCCCACTAATTTTACCAAATTTGTTTGATAATCTACTAATTTAGAACATTCCCAAATAATATGATCCCAGTTCCATTTAACTTTTTCTCCACATCTCCAACAGCTGAGATTATTTTCAGAGTGCATTTTATGCAGCTCGTTTGTTGTGTAATAATACTTATCCAAGCGCTTCCATCCAAAGATTTGGAATGTTCTAGATTTTGTCATTATTTTATGCATCCTGTATATTTCCTGCAAGTCCTCCATGGTAATTGTCCTACCTGCCCAATCCTGCCATGTCACTCTTTTGCTCCATTTGTTGCTCCACCTATCGTTTGTGAGAGCACAAAATAGTTTACTCACTAATAATTTACTTGGCATCTCAGTTCTCACTTCTATTAATATCCTTATCAGTTCTAGCCTCTGTAGTGCTTTCCTTCTCATCTTTCACTTAGTGAGGAATGTAAAACTGCTGTGAGTGCAACTAAAAAGGGATCTCAATAATAAAGCTCACCAATTTCAAGCTTGGCTAAACCATAACCAACCACACATCCTAGCCATCTCCGAAACATGGCTCAAACCCCATATCTTCGATTCCGAGATCCTGCCTCCTGGATTCCATACTCTCAGACATAACCGATCACACAAAAAAGGTGTCTGCACTGCCTTAGTCTACTCTAACCTTTTAACCATAATACCACTTCAAATTCCAATCCCTCAATTCAATAACACCAAACTTACAGCCGGATTACTAAAACTTAATAAACACAACAATATCTGTATTATTGCTCTTTATATTTCTCCTGGTAACAATATCTCTACCCTTGAAGACATACTCCTATGGGCATCTACTAACATTAACTACAAAACATACATTCTAGGTGATGTAAATATTGACTGGAATAAAGTTAATAGTCCCTCACCCTCCCTATTCATTAACCTCTATAATTTCACTCAGATGATTCTTCCTATCACCCGACCTAACAAATCTAAACTTCGCAGATCCACTATTGACTGTATCCCAGTCTCTGACCCTAACAAAATAACTAACTCTGGCACTATTCATGACTCCATCAGTGACCACCTCCCAGCCTTCATTCATCGTGCAACTACCTCTTCATCTCATCAGCACAAATATATTCTCACTTGTAACCTCAGTAACTTCAACCACATAACTTTCTCTAACATGCTTAAACAAATGCACTAGCAAATTCTAAACACCCTTCCTCTTGACAAAGCCATAGACTACTGCAACTCTGTCTTCCTAGACACTCTAAACTCCCTTGCCTCGCTGTGAAACAAAAGGATAAAAATTAATACAGCTCCCTGGTTAACCAAACATACAAAACAAATCATAGTCCAAAGGGACAAATTATGGAAGCTTTACCAAAACAACAAATTGCCTAATACCCTGATGCAATACAAACAACTCTGCAAACTTGCAAAACAGCTAATCACTAAGGACAAAAAAATCCTACTATATCAAACTCCAGTATAATAATAATAAAAACCCCAGGAAATTCTGGAATTCAGTACACTTATTTCTTAATCCTGGCTCCAAGAATAACCCCTGTCCTGACCCTAGTAAATCCAACCTTGAACTAAGTTCTGAATTTAACTCATTTTTCATAGAAACCATCTCTGCACTGACCAAGACATTCCCCAGCAACAACCCTCCAATCCCTCACTCTTCCCCATCCAATTCTTCTAACTGCCATCCCCTCATGTTTGAGCTCAAACCTGTCTCCAGTGCCTTCATAAAAAAACTGCTTTCCAAACTTAGGCCCTGTTCCAATGCTCCAGACAATATTCCCTCCTCCTTCCTAAAAAGTGTTGCTGATGGAATAGCTCTCCCAATTAGCATCATTATTAGCAGATCCATAAAGGAATATTATGTCCCCAAACTCTGGCACTTGGCTTATATCCTTCCTCTTCATAAAGGTGGCAAAAACACCAGTATCTCAAATTTCCACCCTATTGCTCTGATCTTACCAATTTCCAAAATCCTAGAAAAGTGTATCCACCACCAACTCATGCCTTTCCTTATGCAAAACCATCTTCTAACTCCTACCCAACATGGCTTTCGCCCAGGCCATAACACTGTAACCGCTCTATTGTCTTTCCTAGAAACTGTCAATCAAGCCTGAGACTTCAGACACTTGGTGTTTACAGTTTTGCTAGATCTGTTTAAAGCCTTTGATACTGTTTCCCACAAACACCTTTACTCTCACCTCTCAGATCTCCATCTCTCTCCAAAAACTTTATCCTGGTTCTCTAGTTACCTGTCAGACAGATCGCAGGCAGTTACATGGAATATCTCCATCTCCTCCTTCTTACCTACCTCAACTGGTGTACCACAGGGATCCATCCTTGGACCCATGCTTTTTAACATCTTCATCAATAACATCCACACTGCCATTCCTGATGCTAAAGTCATTCAATATGCTGATGACTCAACCTTAGTCTGCTCTGCCTCTAACCTCTCTGAACTACTCAAGAAAACCCAAACTGCTTTTTCAATAACCGAAGACTGGATGCGTCAAAACCACCTCTCTCACAATGGTAACAAATCAAAGATTTTATCCCCCCCCCCACCAGACTTACTCCTACAACAAAAGTACTTTCAAAGTACTTAGTCAATCCAATTCACCTATAGAAGTGGTGCCTTATGCTAAACTGCTCTGCATTACTATTGATGAGTACCTCAAATTTGACATCCAGATCCAACAAAATATTAAGAAAACCCACCAAAAACTAGGCATGCTGTATAGAAATAGTCACTTTCTTTCAAACTCCACTAGGCAAACTCTGGCCACTACTTATCTTCTTCCTTCCTTATTATACAGAGCCCCTCTGCTAACCAACCTGTCCACCTCCATCTCCTCTAAACTAGAAAACTGCTATAATAAAATCTCTAAATTTGCCACCAAATACAGAAATTCCACACATCACTGCCTTACCCTACAATCTCTGAACTGGCTAGAACTCCCAAACTACCTAAACTACCTCCAACTCACAACTGCACACAAAATTATATTTCACCCTACTAAATGTCCTGCTCTAGCAAATATCCTTCCTCCATACATCCCCAACATAAATCTCAGATCTGAACATCAAAACTTAATAGCCATCTACAAGCCTAAACATCCTGCTGGCCAATTACGCCTCTCTTTCTCCATAGGCAAGAAATGGAATTCCCTTCCTCCCACACTAAGAACTATACCAAGCTCAGACAATTTTAAATCCCTGCTTTTCAAACACCTGTCCACTAAATGGAAATGCACCTGCCATCACCCTACCTAATTTCTATCTAAGTATTTGCCCCCTTGAGGACTCCTCACAGGTTCCCAACCTCTCTAAATCTCCTATATTTACAACACCATGAGTGTGTCTAAGCTCTCCACATTTCCGAGAGCTCCCTAACACACAACAAAACTATGTAAATATTGTAAATAGCAACAAAAATGAGTGCTTGTAAAGTGTTTCCAACCCCAATTCTATTGCTGTGCTAATTAGAGTGTTTGCTTAAATGTATCTGCATAATCCTCACAACAACCTTAAGCTATTTTGTTTGAACATGTGTTACTCTGTGCATATTGTGTAATTGTCCTATAATATGCATCATTCAGTATGACCTATACTATGTATCGCTGTATCTCTGATATTTGTATTGTACTATGTTTATTGGAGCTTTTCTTCCCGGGCTTCCACAGAAAACGGGTTCTATGGACTTCCCCGATAATCAAACTGGAAATAAATAAATAAATAAATGATAAATTACTCCTGCACAAACATTGCATGAACAGAGCAGAAGCAGTGTTCTGAGTATTGCTTAGGAAATTGAAGTCATTAATGGTATTGAATGTAGTGTCAGTAATGCAACAGGTCACCTTTGGTGTAGAAGGCTGTGGGTTCTATTTCCATCAGATAGAATTAGTTAATGAGTTAACTGCAGCAAGCCACTAGGAACACTGTAGCTGTACTTAGAAAAAAAGTTCACAGCAGTAGAAATGCTTAATTTATTTAACAAGATAAAAGCTTTTGGGATAAACCTTTCATCAGTTATCAAAATCAGACTTTAAAATACATCTCATTATATACCTTCTAATGCATAATAGCACATGACACAGCCAACAAATAAAATAATGCATACAATTATCAAACTATTAACATAAAATATGCAATAAAACATAAAAATACATGAATTTTTAGCTATATACATAGACATTAAATAAACGGTCTACCTGCTTGACTTGTTGGTAGCTCAAGCTGAAGTAAAAGGTCCCATGGTACCTATTGAAAAGAATAGGTGAAGTTCCTCAGTGCTATGGCCAAATTTCCCTAGTAGTATAAATATCACCTTGGGCATCCCCTGAAAAGAGATTACAAGCCTAGTGGGACTAACCCAGTCACCAAAGGATAAATAAATAAATTAAGCTAACACTTTTAGGAAAAGGAATGGTAATTGCTAATTAAAGGGGTGAGAGTTATATATTTTCTGTGCGTGGAGAGCAGTAGGTAACAGTGTAATATACTGTACGAGTAATCTGTGTTCATGATATGTTTATGCTATTAATTTGTGCATGCATGATATGTTATAGTGTTGCCTGCTGTCAGTCCTTTAATGTATCTTGGAAATCATTGGAAAGATATGATTCATATTGCTGCCAAATTTGGAAGTATAACTGAATTTAGGTTTGAAGCATACGCTGGTGTAAAGACAAGGTGTCCCTTGAAACTGCTTGTTAGTCAGACTAATCTTATACTAGTTTACAAAGAGTTGCTGAGCAACCACATTGTGCTGTCTTTTCCTTGGAGAAAGAATGACTAGGTACTGCAAGATCAACCTGTAGCCTTGTGCCAAGGTGTGAGTAACTTAGCTGAGCCTTTGGGTTCACAAGGCATGCCAGATGAGCTGGCTTAAGTGTATAGAAATAATTTTTGCTGGCACTGATAGCACATTACATATGCATTTTCCTGAGAAGAGAATGCAATAGAAAACCTGAGAACACATTGGTCACTTGCACAATGGTTTGCTGAATATCATGATGCTATTCAGGTCACCTGGACTGGTTGGCAACAAGATGAATGTGGGATGTAGTAAGTGAATATGTTATAGTAGTATGAAAGGCAACATATGTACACAAGAAAGATGTGTGCTTTAAAAACAAATCTTATGGTAGGTGTAAACGGGAAATAGTTGAGTAATATAGCCCTAAGGCCAGATTCATAAAGGCTACCACAAAGTGTACAATATATGTACACTTTGTGTATACTTTCTGAATTCAAGACCAGCCCTACCACTATGCTTGTGCTGTCTGTTCACTTAGAAAGGTTACACTGTGTACACACAGTGTACACTTTGTGGGAATGTTTATGAATTTGGACTTCAGAAGACAAAGCCAGATCAGAGAGAAAAGCCCAAAGCCAGGGACCATTTTTAAATATTTCTAGTTTGTTTTGAAGGTTTACAAATCAAGACAATTTATGTTAACATATGTTTTATTTTGAAAAAGAAGTCTAGAAGTGTAGTGTTTGATGTTTGTAGTGTTTGATGTTAGTTAATGTCTGTAATCTTCCTCATTATGTCACATATTCACCTATTTCACAAGATGCAAGGACTCAGCATTTCAATGCAAAATTAAGGTTGCCCCTGAAAAAAATGGACAACTGGGCAGTTGTGATAGACACTGTTTGCTTGTACAAGCTTACCTGCTTTGAATCTTCCTTTTATCATTGGTTTACTTTCCTTTTGTTTTCCAGCACATTAAAGACAGTATGCAGTTACTGTAGCTTGTCAGGTATCTAAAATGAATTTCATCTGTAAAGACACATACCTCTTGGCCTTACTCTCTGGAAGTCTCTGCCACACCACTCCCGCCTCATGCTTGTCTCATTTTATTAATGCATATGATAGAAAGAAATGTTACTTTTCCATATGAAAACAATTGCAGTATGTTTCTTTAGTACTGCAGTGAGCAAATGTTATCTTGTAACCAAATAAAAGCTATGTAGTCCACTAATTACTGGAGCTGGAAACAGAACCGTGCCTAACCTTATTCTCACAATACACCCTGATTACACTGTTGACTCTGCAGTCTTTCCTGACTTGGTAAATGGCCATTCCTGTGTCAGCTGACTGTGTACTTGTGCCAAAACCAGAATCCTGTTAAAAGGCAGTTTCCCTTCCCTCTTAAGGTACAGTCTTCAGGACATAACTTATTCAATGTTACAGGCTTCCATTTTTTTTGTTTATAATTCAGCAGACAGTTGAACAATTTATATTTACATCCACCCATACTGATTTCTGCTTTTTGTAGCAAACAAAAAAGTAAAGTTACATTGGCAAGAAAGCAAAGTCACCCTGGATAACCACAGATTAATCAAACAGATGACAGGCTGAGGCAGTCTTTGAACTAGAGCCCAATTTTCAAGGAACCCAACTAATTTCAGGCTGTTAGATGTGCTAAGACAGCTTATTTTAAAACAATTCTATAACCGATGTGAATAAACACAACCGTTATTATCTTGCATAATGATACCACATTTAAGATGAGTTTATCTACTTAAGAGAGTCTGTCTTCATTAAGTAACCCCATGCTCCGCTGGGCAGATAAAACTTTCCAGGCTACTCTTGGATATCCTGCTATCCATGATACTCTGCACCTCTCTTCCCCATTTCCAGTATCTTACTCCCAACTAAAGCCATGATTTTGAATTCTAAATGATCCATGGCTATTTAGGGTTTACTCTGTTCTCTTCTGATTCCATGAATATAGGTTTGCACTTTTTCTTACCATATTGTTTGGTATGTTTTCTCACTTAAAATATGTATTATGGGTAGGTCTGCTCCTTCTCCTGCTGCCTTATCATGGGCTGACAATTTCCCTAATTCTGTCTACAGCCTTGGTCCTTTTTTAGGCCATCATGCTTCTTTCTTTTAATAAATGTGACTGTAGCAAATACACTTCCTGTGCTTACAGACAAGTGTGTTTGTTGCTTGGGTCCTCAGCATTTGTCTGAGTCCCTGGTATTTGTGCTAAGTTTGATGTGATGGCATGAAGGAGATGAACAAAGAAGCTTCATACCTTTCTTTTAGAATTCCAGCTTCAGGAAAAACCTTAGCATCTCCCTTTTAGTGATGCCACTGCTTTAGGCAGGCAGAGGGGGTCTCTTCCCTTTTCACAGAATATCTCCTCCTTGTTCCGCCGCAGTCTATGCAGTCTACTAAAAAGCTTTTTTTTAAGACTGGTCAGGTGTGTTAAACAGTCATCCATTAAAGCTAATGCTAAATTCATTAGGGATAGAGCCTGTGCCTTCTTCTGCAGGTGCAGGAATCCAAATCACTGAGATGAGTGTTTCCTCTTGCCATTTCTCATTCTTTGGAAGTGGTGGTGAGTTCTATAGTACGGCCTGCTTCTTCTGTGGTATCCCTGCATTCCTTGGTTCAGGAGTCCTTCTGTCCTCCCATTCCAGTCCTGAGGTCTGCTGCTCTTCCTGCCAGTGATTATATGGAGCTTGCCAAGGCCATTGTGGAGTTTCAGCACAGCCAAGTCGTCTCCTGTCTCTCACAGAGATGTGAAGGTGGATCAGATGTGAGTACTTCTTCATCCACTTGACACTTTTATTTAACAGGTACTCCTCGTTAAGTGCCAGATGCTATGTGGTGAGCCCAAATTTCCAGCATCATTCCCTCAGGTATCTGCCCCTGGCATGAGTCATCTTCATATGGTGACCTGTGCTGGTAATGACTATCTTTAGGGGGTAGGTGTTGCCTCCTGTAACATGAGCTTGTCTGTCAACACCAGTGTTGGGCCCATAATGGACTTCAGTGTTAGACTGACACTTTGACATTGATGTAGCCTTCAGCTAGTTAGATACCTGATACAATGCCTGCCCTACCTGATGTCTGATGGGCCAGCATTAACTGAGATGTCACTTGCACAAAACAAATCTGTTTAACATGCAATCTTCTGGGGAGGTGCTGTCTATACTCTTTTGCAGTTGACCTAGGGACCTTTGGCTTCAAACCAGCCGATCTCCAAATACAGATCTTCTTCCTTCCAAAGAAGAGGACAAGGAATTCTCACAGTATTGACCCCATCCCCTCTCCTGCACAGAAGATGTTGGCAAAGGCTCTGTTTCTCCACCTTTCCATCCAGAGGACCTTGACTTGGTAAAATTAGGCAAACAGACTTTCACAGGAGGTATCCTCTGCAAAGAAGGATTCAGGCTGTCTACCCTTCTTACCAAGCATCTACCTAGGTGGTCTCTCCTTTGGTTGTATTTATGGGTGATGTAGTCAGTGCAGTTTGGAATAATCTGGATACAGTGTCCTTATGGCCTAGAAAGTTGAACAGGCTCTTTACATCCTTGTCAGACTATGATACTTAGGCAGAGACCCCTAAGACAGATATGACCATCTCCTCTTGAGCAGATAAGACCCCTACATGAGATGTGACTGTCTTCTCTTGAGCAGTTAAGACCACTACGACAGATGTGACTGTCTCTTCTTCAGCAGGAATCCCACCTCACAGTCTCAGTCTTTCCAGCCCCCTGAACAAAAAACACTTTAGGGCTCTGGACAAGATGGAAAGTGGGTCTCCTTCACTTGGTTTATATGTGCACTGAATTATCTCACACAGATGCTTTGTTTTTCAATAAAGTATATCAAATAAAATAATATATACTGTGGATGGCCTCCTTTGATGGTTCTATCAAAAATAAACTTCAATGGTCAGGCTTCCATATTTAGTAACTTCTTAGGGGAGACTTATGCCTGGCCTACAGAGTAACCCAAGACCCAAACCTAATGAACTTGCTGCATATCCATAAATCAAATGGGTCTATGGCTACCCATTCCAGGGACTTAAATATGGACTGTGACTTAAATAGGACATGCTGGAGGGACAGCTTTATCTCCTAGCGACTGCCATATCTTTGGAACAGGCTACCAATTTATGTGAAACAGAGCACCACTGTTCAAGAGAAACCTGGATGAGTGGATAGGGCACTGTAAATTCTTACCAGGGATAGTGCCCAGAACCCTCCTGGACATGGGCAGTGATCACTAAAAGCAACCTTAAGTATTGACTAGTACCTATATGGTATTACATTGGGCTGAAACGGCTAGGCTTAAAATGTCCTCCGGGTCGATAGCCTAGTAATCTCCTATGATCCTATGGTGTAATAGCAGTGAACACCACAGAAGGAGCAGCCAGGGAAGTAGGGTCTCTCATAACTATGTGCTAACACTTCTGGTTGCTTCTTACTACACACTCTGGTCAATAAAGTGACGTTTATGGATGTCTTCTTTAGAGGATTCTTGCTGCTTGGTCCCAAAATTAACCAACATCTTCAGGACATGAAAACAAAAGACCAGTCCATTTCAGCAAGAGGAGTCGGCTTTCATTTTCACCAGAATTTCTTTTCTAAATCTCAAGGGAGAGAGAGAAAAGCAACTTTTTTGGCATATCCTATTGAGCTAACAATATGAGGGCACTGGATTAAATCAGTCATTTTCCAGACTACAGCAATATTGCTGATCCAAGAGCCACGTGCCTCGGCATTTCTAGGTACAATGAGATTCTTCTAATGAGGATCTCTTCATTCTTGACACCCCCCACCTCACCATGAAGGCAGTTAGTAGAACATTCCTTCTCATTTTCTATCAGTGGTCTAAGCTATCCAGAGAGGTTAGATGAAGGAAATCAAAAATGAATATACAGTGCCATTCAAATGCAAAAGAACCACAAGACCCATCCGTACCACTGGCAGATGTGCCAGTGTGTCCAAAATCACAGGCGTGGATGGAAGTATAGCACAGCTCTTCATAAAAACAGCTATCCAATTGATCCCAGCAGATGCGTGAAGGAGAGGCATTTTATTTCAGGATTTTTCTTTTCACTTCTAAAGGACTTCATGCCCATGCTAGATCTCAGTGGCTGAAACACCATTTTTCCAAAGGAGTCCTTTTGCATGGGCTTGCTGCAGGAAATCCTCCCTTTGTAACTCAAGAGGAAATTGGATGTGCAGCTTTTGACGTCCAGGATGGAGACCTGTATATAAAGATTGCAAAAATATTAAGTGGGTCTCTTCACTTCAGAAAACGGTACATCAGCTATCAGTTCCAGGTGTTGCCATTTGATCTCAACTCATCAACAACCCCGACCCACTGTTCACCAATTACATTGCAGTAATGGATGTTTATCTGATTCTGAGAGATATCAATGTTTTTTCATACCTAGATAACTAATTGCTTGTGTCCCCATGAGGGAGCCTTTCATTCAAGACAAGGATTTGAAGATTTATCTGTACCCTTGGCTGTGTATCATCACTAGTTTACAGTCTCAAAAAGTCTCAGTCAGCCATGATCAGTACCAGAACAAACTGAGCTTTATTTACATCTGGATGGGATACAGAATTCCTGCTGTCAGTTCTGTTCCTCCCTTAACAATGTCATTTTACAGTAGAGTCTTCATCTTGTATTTGAGTTTTGGGACTCAGTGCACTAGCAATGTTTGTAGCTCTTTATGCCAAAGTGCATTTGAGATCATGCAGTGGACACTATGATCTCAATGGTCATAGCTGTCAGACCATCCAGAGAAACCAATCAGGATCTTCAGTGCAGATCAGCACACTCTTCTTTGGTGGCGTCTGTTGGACAGTCATCTTTGAGGCAGGCCATTACCATTTCTTCATCCTTGGCCACAATCACTGTGGATTTTCCTGCCCTAGAGTGAGGAACGACACTGTAGTGGCTGGACAGTCCAAGGACATGGTTAGTACAGGAATCATCTTTACATATTAACGTCCTGAAAATGAGAGCAGTCTTGCTGAATTCTCAGACCTTGCAAAACATTTTTCTTCCTTGATTGCTGGCAGTTCATTCAGACATGGCTACAGTCTAGTATATCTACAAATTGGGGGTAGGGTACAAGGACCTACCTACTCTTTTACCAATAAGCAGTGAGAATGTAGGAGTGGAGAGTTTCAACCCAACAGTTTCTGATTGTTAGATGTATTACAGGGGTAGCCAGCTGTATTACTAACAAGCTCATCCATTATCAATTGATGCCCTATGAATGGTCTATCAGTCTGTCCCCAGTCAGGATGCTCTTTCTTTAGTGAGGCTTCCTAGTCTGTGATCTATTTCCTGTCTAGCCAGAAACAAATCTTCAGAATTGGTCTCTCTGATTCTTCCACCCTGTGGACAGAGCAAGGATGCTTTAGTCCAGGACTGGTCACAGGAGTTAGTTTATGCTTTCACCTAATGCCTTTGATGATTTAACTCATACCTTCTAAAAATGGGCCTCATCCACTAGGACTAACATAGTCAACAAAATGTAAATGTGATGTAAATCCAGAAGGCCAGACTTCACAGTGGCAAAGTGATTTTAGTGGCTTCATTTTGGCCCAGACAGATGTAGTCTCCTGACTTTCCCTTTTGAGTGGTTTCAGGTGCTACTTCCTCTCAATCTGCCTAGGAAGAGGACTCCTGTATTGCATCTTTCTGGCAAGTCATGTATAAACCATCTGGTTTCAAAGTTAACAGCTTGGCTACTTCATTTCCACTGATAGCCAGGGATCAAGGTTTGTCTTGCAAGATGGTGGATATTTTGTCATCATTTCAGAAACCCTTAACTCAGAAGTACAGATAACCATTTTCAGCCTGTGCTACATGTCATAACCCGGATCCCTTTTTAACTTCTGTATCCATAGTTATTCAGTATTAATCAGATGTTTGACATCTTTCTAAGCTATTTGTTGGTAGACATACTTATATCTGCCATATCTAACTTTTACAATGGACATGATTCATCTTCTTTAGCTTCCCTTGAAGTATATAAGCCTTCATTAAGAGCGCTTCTCTTTTTCTTTTTTTGTTGAATTATTTTTGTCCATGTTCCTTCTGACCAGATAGCCTCCCCTCAGTCTGACATCACACTGTCAGAGCAGGGTACAATCCAGACATCCATGAGGGTAATTTAAGTTCTCACTGGCATCCTGGCAATAAAAGTTTTTTTTGTTTTGTGGCCTAACCCCACCTGTAGTGGTGAGGCATGCATTTCTGTCATCACAAGGGCCAACTGTGCCTCCTCATCCACACATGAGGCTCCTCCACATAGTCTAACAGGGGCTGCAGTCTCCACTTTGGGACAACACTAGCTTGGCTTCCCATGACTGCCTCCACACATTGTGATGGGTATCCAGTCTCCAGCTGAGACCCTATCATCAAAGCAGTGTTGTGAGTTGGGTGGGAACCATTTATCTCCCTCCAAGGTAGGCATGTCCCATTATCCCCGCCTGTCATGCCACATAGACTGTAGTCAGGGCTCAATCTCTCTATGGCACTAGTGCAGTCTAAGGTGCTTTTACTCTGTGGACTCCTGTCAGGAATCCTTTCTTCAGCCCATGGGCTGATATTTTGTGCCGAAGATGCAATCTCTTTCCCTGTTTGAAATACCAACTTCTGTGAAGTTGAATTTTTTTAACATGAAAGCAGGACACTATTCTTAGTAGCTGAGACAAGCCAGAGGGCTATCTTAGTTACATGTCTTGTACATCTACCCTTAGTTGTCTGTTTTCCACATCGAGATGTGAGGGACAATCATGCCTTTATGCCAAAGTTTGTTACTGAGTCTGACCTTACTCAGTTTATTGAGGTGTCATTGCTGTACAGACTATATGTTAACTGTGAAGAATGCTGACTGGACTGTATAGACTTCTACAGACAGCTCAGTTATTATTTGTAGAGAACCAGGCTATTCAGGAAAGATAATCATAGATTCATAGAATTATAGACTCATAATAGGCTAACTACCACCAGGGTCTTTACAAGTCTAGCTGTGCCACCCAAGCCAGTTTTGTCCCAGAGTTCCCTAGGCACCTATATGGGGGGATATGTTAGTAAAGAGGTAGCTAAGGGTTATGTGGGAGGATATGTTATCTGGGGATTAGTATACTTACTATCAACATCTGTCCATCACAGACATGGAGGCCAGTCCGGGAGACAGTTTGTGATTTCCCATTCAAAGGTCAAGGTTTCTTCTGAATATGGTCAGGGACAAACTCTACTTCATGTAGATGGGGAGCTTATTCCATAACACAGTGATTCTTTGGGACACATATCTGTCCCTCCAGAAGGTTCTGTTTATATTGCAAACAAAGTTCAGGTCTTTGGATCTAGTGTTTCTGGTGATGTTTGTCTTGTGGATGTGCAAGAGATCCATCAGAACTGGATCTGAGGATGCTTTTCTATGCTAGGCATAGAACGCCTCTCAGTAACCCATACAAGATCAACTACAGGGATAGGACCTTAAGGTGATCTGTGTAGGATTCTTTGTTTCCTTTGGTTACAAAAATTGGGGCTGAATGTCATTAATCTGTGCCTGCTTCATTGGTTTTCAAGCTGTATTTCCTTTATTTAGCATAAGAGTTGTAAGGCATTTATCTGGCTTGCTGATGACTCATTCAGATAGAGAGCTGTTGGCATTTTAGCAGCTTTTTACTGTTATAAAAGACATGTTTGGGTGACATTTGTGCAATGGCAGCTTGGCACTCACTGAACACTTTTGGTAGATATTACAAGCTGTACACTGTTTCTAAGTCTAGGTCCACCTTTGAGACTGTGATGGTCAGTGGAATATTTCAGTAGGTCGGCTACCCCAGGTAGATCATAGAGACTTTGTCTAAAGTTTTAACAAAGACTGCATCTCATGCTCAACTCGCAGTCCCTGTTGAGCAAGGCTAGTGATCTGCATATGTGGAGCATTTAGCTTGGTCAGAAACTGGAAATAGATCAGAGCAGCACTTTATCATGGCTACAAGGAGATGCAAGAGTAGCCTGAGAAAGGTTTATCTGCCAAGCAGAGCTGGTGTGGAGGGCCTGAGTCCTAAAGGTTAATGACAACTGCATTTTCCAAGTGGATTGAATGCTATGGTTAGTGTGTAATTTTCATTTCTGTTGAGTACTTTAATTATCTCTTCTTTCTCATTATGTTTGAGCAGAAGGTTTCCTCACTGTATTGCCTGAAATCCCTTCAATGAATAACAGTGTATTTACACTGTCACCTAGAAATAAGAATTTAACCTTAGTAGGATATTCCCAGTCACAGGAATGAAATAAAAACAGCTTTATGTGAAAAAGAGAGGGGGGCATTTAAACTTGAATGATTTATGTTGTTAACACACTAATAGCCTAGAGCTTCATATTAAGTAGCGGGTATCAACATATGCACGTTTAACTTGTGGCATGTACATTTATTTATTACATTACATTCAAAGAGAGATTATGTCAGCAAATAAGGATCTAATGACCCAGTTTGTTTGGCTGTTTTTCTTCCTTAAGGATTAGACTGTGGATCCTACATAACCAGTAGCTTCTTATAGATTATGTTAAGACACAAATTATCATGGTCCTCTTCCTGCCTTCTTTCCCTGGGGCTATATATGTTATGCTTTTCTAGCCTCTGCGTACATGGTTTTTGCTGCAGACAATGGAGCAGTCTGTTAACCTCATCTGTCATTATAATATCTATAGCTTTACACCGAATTCCTGAAGTATATACTCCAAACCATTCTTGATCTTACAAATTGCCAGTGGAAAGACATTAATTACTTGTTATCTTCTGGTGATGTATAACAATTCCAGCATTCTGCCAGCTTTCCTTCTTGTTATCTCAGATTGATTGCCATATCAGGTCAGAATAGGTCTAGAATTTCCAAGTTAGGTAATCTAATAGGACAACCCCAGGTATCTTTTCTTTGTTGTTTTTCCTCCAGTTGTGTAATGTTTTTCTAAGGTTTTGCTGTGCAAATACATTATTTAGTATTTTTTACAGAAATTATACTGTGTCTTAGACTTCTGAACTAGTCTTGACAAATTTGTTTTCATATTTCCTACACTTAATTCTGTGTCAGCACTTTATATCTTTGTATCATTAACAGATGCAAACATTTCCCTATAGACTTCTGTAAGGAGACTCATAGACACTGTACAGCACCTGCCAAAGTGCATCACCCTTCTTTCATGTAAGTGCACTTTGCTAATTCTGTTACATTCCCTGTGTTTTATTCATGCTGTCACTAACAGACATGGACTCAACTCTAAAACTGTTTATTGCACAACAGCAACAAATAGCTGGCTAAGGTTAACCAATGCATATCATCATACATTTACAAACAGGTTAGACAGGCTTCACCAGTGGCAACTAAGTATGATTCCTGAAGAATATGGTCTCCTTCCACCCCACTCAATAAGCAGTGGGTTTTCTGACCACCTCTAGCTTCAGAGGTAGCAAACCTCTACTGCTTTATTCATAAAACCCAGATTCAAGACTCAGTACTCACCAGAGTACAGATGTCCTTAAAGCTGCTTAAAATTCATATCCAGACATATTCAATCAACAGCTTCATAGCTTTCATGAGTAGCCTTTTATGCATTAGCAGTTTTCTGTTGAAAAATGTACTTGTTTCAGTGCAAAAATTGGAGTAGTATGTACTACAGGCAGGTGGTTTGAATTATCACTAATCTACATCAAAAACACCAAGTGAGTGTATTTTCAGAATCGTTGACAGATTTTTATTAAATAATGGGCAGTTATACACTGCCTTTCACTGTATATCATCTGCAAAATAAAACTCATTGTGAAACATACCAGTAATGGACATTTAAAATATTTTAAAAACTAACAGTTTCAACAAATAAAAAACATAAAATGCAATGATTTAAAACAAAGTTGAGTTAATAGCACCAACAAGCAGACAAGGAATAACTTCGTTGAATTTGATGTTTCTCAGCATCTAGTTTAAAATTCAGTAGACTGATACATACGTTTCCCTTCAAGTTGTTTCTAGTCCTCTTACAGACTACAACTAATTGTTTTCTGTATTTGGGAACATGTATTTGGGAACATTAGAGTGTTTTCTGTATTTGGGAACATTAGGGTGACAAAAAGGGTCCTGTTTATGTGTTCTCCCTCTTCAGGAGAGACTACAGTTTGAAGTGCTTTTTAAACTAAAGTTCCACTTCCATTTGCTGCAACAGCAATTTCAAACAATCCCTATGACAAAGATCTGAATATCTCAAACATGGAGTTAGATTATTTTATATCATACCTAAACTCCCTGTACTCCAGGGAGAAATAACCATACTTTTAAGGCAGTATATCTCACACATTATTTATTTAAAGGCAAATCATACAGAGTCCCCACAAAAGACTGGACTGAGAGTTCATTATAAGTAAAGAAGTTTCGCTGTACAGAACTTAATGAACAACTGTTGTACATATCTGTTTATCGCAGAAATAAGAAAGCATTGCATCACAAATTAATATGTCAGCAACAGGGCCTACAGTCTTAATTTAAATTGCTGTCTTGGAGAATTATTATTAATATGTGACAATGACTATACTAATATGTAAAAACATAAGGTAAAGGACACAGGCTGTGACAAACACCATCCGCATCTGCATAGGTTTCATACTGCACAGCTGTAAGTAGGTTAGAAATCACTGTCTTTACAGAGAGCCATCCATTTCTGTCTCAGCCCAGTGCCTTATAATGCTGTCCTGCCAATAGTAACTGTCTTCGTGCACACACACACACACACACACACACACACACACACACACGCACACACGCACACACACACACACACACACACACACACACACACACACACACACACACACACACACACACACACACACACACACACACACACACACACACACAGATTTCCAGGAGAGGTTAATAGTATTTTTTGGTGCTACAACCTCCTCCTGCTTTTATGGTCATTCAATATCTCCCGCTAGTCTTGCACACGGAGGTTACAAATTACTTTTCACTCTTACAAGTGAGTCAGCTGCAGTACTAACTTAAAGTAGTTATAGTCGAGCAGCCCATCTGTTTGCAAACCAGCTGCCAGTAGTTAAAATTCACCAGTTCATTGCAACTATTCTTAGCCCCCATACAACAAAAGTCAGAGTTTAGGGAGTTGATCAGTCTACAGATATATGAGCAAGATGTTACTCCATCCTCCACTGCAGTTGTGACCTTCAAAATTGCCTGTTAACATTGACTGAACAAGGGTACAACTATCTTTGTTATTCCCGATAAGCAGATTGCTGCAAATGCAGCCCTCAATGCAAAAAAAACAACAAGCACAAGTGTATCACCAAATATGCCCCTAAGGCAAAACATATCTAAACCAACTTTTGGTCATAAGTAACTCGTGAGACACAAAGATGACCCACTCAACAGGATAGACAAGGGGAAGGTTACAGTCAGCTGTCTGTCATGTGTCAGGATCCACCAGATCAAACATGCGCTCAAGTTTCTCCTCAAGTACTGTTATGACTCCATCATAGTTTATGTTGGTGGAAATGCCTTGGGACGTACCTCACTGGACTATATGAAGAGAGACGTGACTGAGCTCTCTGAATATGTGTCTCAGGCATGCTTGGAACTACTTGAATCCCTAGCCTTGAGTAGCATACTGCCTTCACCTAAGATGATACCACAATATAAACAAAAATGATTGACTTGAACAATTGGCTTAGTTTCTGGTATCCAGTACCTGTTAGCCTGGGATGTAGATAGACCATGCTACTTTGCCAGAGATAGTCTTCATCTGTCACTTCTGGGATTTGGGTGACTGGTTAAGGCTCTTGCCACCCCCATAGTGAGTTTTTAGGCAGTGTCACAAGAACAAAATTCCCAACGTAAAAATATCATCAAAAAGCAGCCTCAGGGTTATGCTGCTAAATGCTAGGAGTATAAACATAGAACTGCACTCACTGGAAGCAGCCCTTCCCTTACAAGATGCTGACATCTGTGCAGTTACAGAGACTTGGTTTAAGGCTGTGGAAAGCACCCTGGCCATACTGGGTTATAACTGAAAGTGCAAGAACTAAAGGAGGTGAGTATCAATATTCATCCAAGATAAATGCACCTTTGATTGATTAAACAAAATTATTCCATTGAACTAATCCAGGTCCAATTGACTATAGGTAAGATCCCTCTCCAAGTTATTGCTAGTTACAGGACCTCCTACATGAACCAGGATACTCACGCTGCATGCTTGAAACTACTTGAATCACTCAAAATAGGGCCAAACTCCCTCGTTTTAGGTGACTTGAACTATCCGTTCATAGATTGGGTAAATTATACATGTACTAACACACTTGCCCAAAGGTTCTTAGACTTCATCAACTCCAATGTCCTGGACAAGTTGGTTGACACCCCCACAGGGGGCCCAAACATTCTGAATCTGGTGCTCACTAACATGGGTGATCATTGCACCACCCCATGTGTGCAGCCTTCCCTAGTGAGGTCTGATCATAAATCATTTTCTTTAGAATTAACAATAACATCTGACCCCCATTAGCAGCAACTAGACTAAAAAAGTTCTCAAAAGCCAATTACGACCTAATATGTGATGGCATTGACACCTATACTGGGTTTTACACCAATGCCATGTACAAGCATTTATACAAATGTATTGAGTCAGCCATCCCCAATAGGATCAAAACAAGATCCTCAAGAAAGAACAAGCATGCCTGGTGGACAGCTGCCATTAACAGGTTATACAGTAAGAGAAAGAAATTGTTGTCCAACAGCAGGAAGGAAAGGTCTTTGAACTGAAAGCATTACCTCCTTGGCTTAAACAAGAAAATAAGACACCTCATAAAGCATTCCAAAGCTGAGTATGAATCCAAATAAGCCTCCTTCACTAAGGATAACCATAAGATCTTCTTTAGCTATTTCAGAACCCTTAAAGGAAAAAAAACAGATCTACTCAGAACTTGTTATTAATGGCACCACATATACTTAACCCACAGAAATAGGCAACCTGCTAGCCAACAGGTCAGTGAAAACTTCTCCCCCTGTCCTCGCCACATATCCCCCAAAGCATCCCTACCACCTGCCCTCCACCTCATATCTCCAAGGAGCAGGTAGTAAAGCTCTCTCCAAAGTCAAAAAACACAGCTTCTATGGGACCTTATAGTATCCCAGGCTGCATTAAAAATGGATTAAAACTGGAACTGCACCACTGGGTACTCCTTTTAACCACAGTCTAAGCACTAGTTTTGTACCTGCTGAATGCAAAATGGCAACCGTCATCCCATTACATAAAGTAGGTACATCCACAGACCCTGGAAACTATAGATCCATAAGCCAGACCAGCCTAATCTGCAAGGCTATGGAAAGAATAATCACGAGCCTAATCAACAAAGATATAGACCTCCAAACGCTTGACACAACCCAGTTTGGCTTCATTAAAGGGAGCTCCTGCCTCTTAAACTTGGTGGACCATTTTGAGATAGTCACCAAAGCCCTGGACGAAGGCATATCTGAGCATACAGCCTACCTGGACCTGGCCAAAGCCTTTGACAATATTCCCCACTCAGGCATCATTGATAAACTCACCCAGCTATATATTGTCAGGCGGGTTGCAAACTGGCTTACCAATAGAAAGCACACAGTCAGAATTGGTCACTGTACCTCCACCAGCAGACCCCTACCCAGTGGTGTTCCACAGGGGATTTGTGCTGGGATCCCTGTTGTTTGGAATCTACTTTTCAGATGTACAGGCTAAAACAAAAGACCTATGGCTGACAAAGTTTGCTGATGATTCCAAACTGGGTGCAACCATAGGTTCATGGGTTCATAGGTAAGTACTTGGCTAGCTTCCTTTGTGGCCCATTTCAAGCCTAGCCAAATTCCCTTGATGAGAGCCAAACCCTGTACCTCTGGTGTGAGAGGGAAACACTTTAACCAATATACCAAACCGCCCCCCATCAAGTCCACAAATGATGTCAGCATCCTAGTAAAGGGACTTGCACAGACAAACGACTGGTGCCAAAGTCATGACCTAAAACTCGATGCAGAAAAATGCATCATCATCCCCTTCAGCAAGGGCAAAATAGATATATCTATATATCTATGGGTCTATTTGAGTAGACCGAAATGCCATTAAATAGAATTTAAATTAACTGAGATGACAATACCGAAATCTTAGTTTAAATTTCACATCACTGGAATTTTTATCCGGGAAAGAAGGCAGTTGGCCAACATAAAACACAAACAAACCTAAGCATGTCAAACCCACCTAACACAGAGGAGATTGTGTTGTGATTCTTACGAGATTTTGAAACCTAGATCTGAAAGATGAGGTACCTTTATGTGCAGGTCATGTGCTATGTATCGATATATTTTAACAACCAAGTCTTTTGTCCATCTGGTCACTAAACAGGAATATTGGTTTGATTTTCTGCTGACTCCAAGAGTATGCACTTGGTCTATATTGCTGCATGTAAAACTTGTTTGTGTATTTATGTAGGGATTGAATAAGGGAACACATTAATGACATCAGGGAAGGTGATGTGAGTAGTGCCCTTTCCGAACATGTTAGAATTACTGATATGAATCATAATTTTCAGTTTCTTGTTTTACAGCTTTGTGAGGAGAATAAGAGAGGAGGCTATGTCAAAAAATTAATTGATTGTTTGGAAACAGACTGGAAATTGAGATTGCAAGCTCACAGATACTCTGGACTTCATGAGAATGTTCCTTTAAGAGCTAAATTGAAATCAAGACCATTAATTCATTGAGTGCTTCAGCTGTGTATATACATGCTTGTTTGATACTTGCTCTTGTTTTATTGCTGGTCTGAGGAAATACTATTTTAGTCTGAAAGTGCTTACCATTTTTTATATATTTATTGTTTTATTTGCATCCATTAAAGTTTTAGTGTGTTTGAACCATGTTTAGCTGGTTACATTTGTTAGCACTTTTCGGGTTTTATTATAGTAACCAGCTTTTACCCGCCTAACAGTTCCTACTCTATACATTAAATCTGTGAATGAATCTGGCCAAGTAAAATGCATAGTTACTATCTATTTATTTTTTTATTAATATACCTAATCTAAACATATTAAGCAGAATTAAAAAAAATTTGCTAGCTCTTTTGTAATGTTGGCGAGTGGAAATCATTGCTATTAAATGGAAGCAAGTTGTATGTAGTACAGGTAATAATTAAAGTTAATAATATCTGAAATATAAGATCTAGAGTTGGTGATATAGAATTTGAGTCTCAGGGAGAAGACTAGCAAAATGGACCGTGAACATGACTTAGTATAATGCTGAACGTCTTATTTCAAATGCGGCTGAGCTTCCAGACGTTTGGTAGTTAAAAAAGAATGTAAAGAATAAATTAATAGAAATAGGTTTGGGTTTTGGAACAGCTCTTGCTTTCTTTCTTTCTGGCATTGTAACTTATTTTTATTTATTTATTTATCTAGTCATCCTCTTTTGACCAGGTTAGTCCCTGTAGGCTAGTAGCCTCATTTTAGGGGAGACCAAAGGTGGTATTTACACTACTAGGGAAAATTTTGCCAGGGCATCGGGGAACTTCCCCTACTGTAGGTGCTGTGGGACCTTTTACATCCACTTCAGCTGCCATCAACTTGGGTAGATGGGGCCTCAGTTTAACATCTTATCCAAAGGATGACACACTCAGGAGTGCAGCACCCCTTATGCTGCACTACAGTGTTAGCAAACCATCCTCTTGGTGTGGGAAAAGAACCCACCACCTTCTGCACCAAAGGCATGTGTGCTACTTGCTGTGCCACTGACACAATAAGCATATTAAAATTCTTATTGTAAATGCTTGTCAAAAGTGTTGTTAAAATGTATCTCTTATTTATTTTTTTTTGTATGATTGCATGCAATATTTCATGCTTGTAACTTTGTGCAGTGCTCTCCTTGAATAAGGGGATCATTTGACTGAAAAAAAAGAGAAATAGAGTTTGGAGAGATATAAGACAACTGAAACTGTATATAGCAGCACTACAGGAAACCCATTTGGATATGCTAGAATAGGATCCCTTAGTAAGAGCTTAATGGGCCTTAGGGGAAGTGCCATTTTCAGATGAGAGAGCGATAGCAATATGATGATTTTATAGTTTTGTGATATACTTAATCTGTGTTGCCCTCTAATAGTAGAGGAGGTTTATGGGTCCCCAGTAGGACAAAAAAGTTTTAAGGAGTGATTTATGCTTAAGTTTTATATTTTTATTTTCTGCCAAGCATAGCGCAAAGGCAATTTATTAACATTTATTTATTTGCCATTTGGCAAATAAATAAATTAGGGCGTGACATGCTTAAGTGTTATATCTTTATTTTCTGCAAAGCATAGCACAAAGACAATTCTATAACAAGATGAGGGAGAATGGGTTTAAAGAAGGCCTGCTAATATTTATGGGAGGTTGAAGTACGATCATATTAGGGAGGTATGAGGTAGACTTAGGGAGTTAAGACACCCAAGACTGGGTGTTACATCAGTGGTTACATTAGGGTTGCATGTCTTACACTTATGTCAACTGTTGTATAAGGTGACATACAGTATTATGCTTACTATTCTAGTATATTTTGATCTGGATCTCAGAGAGGTAAATTCATTATTATAATGAAGCCTGCGTTTTTGGTTAATGCATAGTCACATCCAATAAAGTATTCTGGCTATGCTCACATAAAATGCTACTTTATTTTTAATCACCTTTATTAAATTGTCACTTAAGACATCTGAACCTATACTTTAATCAAAAACAAAACAAACCATATTAACATTTGTCTTGTTCGTGTTTTATATATAACGTGTTTTTTTCTTTTTAACAATTATTCACTCTAACATTACATAAATTGTTCAGTTCCTGCCCTCACATAAATGTCACTTCTCCTCCTGAATGTTATTGTGCCTGCATTGTTCCTACAAATTTCATTTATTTATATGTAATTTGCTCCCTTCCCTATTCCAAAGATCCCACCACCTGTTCCTTTATTTCTTTTACAATATTCAGTACTTCAGTTACATCTGATTTTGATTTTGATTTCCATGTCCTAATTGTTTTTCGGCAGCCAATAGCATTAAACTTAGTAAGGTCTTATGTCTAGGCAAAGCAATTCAGATCCTGTATCCTTGTTTAAAAGAATTATTTTATTATTTACAGCCATTTGCTCCACCATAATTACTGATAAAGTCCTCTGTAATGAGTTTATACAATCTGCCCAATTGTTACACTCCAAAAAACTTTCCCAATTACTTTTCTCATTCCCTTTGTGTGCATGGAGAATAAAATCCCTTTGCAGATACTTCCAAGCAAGATCCTAAACCTCCTGGACTTTGTTACATAATTTGAAGCCATAAAGATGTTGCCTTTCCAGTCTCTCTTCCCAATCTCTTCTAACCTCATCAGGTTGATTATTATAATTATCATACACTAATGCATATGCATTAGTAATTATCCTTTTTAACAGCAATTTCTGTTCTAGACTTGATTAAAAACTCTACCAGAGTTGGACTTTCAGTTAGCACTCTTCCTTTCTCTTTGTCCTCTGATATTAATCCCTGGAAGGGAACGCAATCTCTAACCGGTAGGCCTCATTCCATTCAGTTACCTTTCCCTCTCTAGTTATTTGCTTCCAGTATCTTAGTTCCTTTGTCATTTTTCTCCAGCAAATTCCAGCTCCATCTTGTCTATTTTCTATACCCCTACTTGCAGTCACCCTATAGGCAAACTTTCCTTTCTCCATTCTAGTGTTGACTTAGTTCTTAGAATACTTTCTTCAACTTTATGGGTATAATATTCTGAATGGTGGCTGTTATTCTTCTTAAGGATCTGCATCTAAAATCCTACCCTCTCCTTATTTCTCTGACTTCCCCCTGTTTCACCCTCATCCCTTTTCACTTTGATTTCTAACCTTCTGTTTGTGGTACATGTATGTATCTATCTATCTATATATGTGCCCGTGTGTGTGTGTGTGTGTGTGTGTGTGTGTGTGTGTGTGTATATATATATATATATATATATATATATATATATATATATATATATATATATATATATATATATATATATATATATATATATATATATATATATATATATATATATATATATATATATATATATATATATATATATATATATATATATATATATATAGATCTAGGACTTATGTGCAAAGTCCCAAACCCATAATCACCGAACATATATTAACAAAAGCACTTTCACCAAAAAAGCGCTTCCGTTAATATATGTTAAAAAAAAGAAAGAAATCTACGTTTATAAGGCGGCTTTGCCCCACACACCCCCCTACTTTAATATTCTCACTCCAAGACTGCACTACAGTGAGGAAAAGGGAATTTTCCCTTATCCACACCATAGTGCGGTCTCGTAAACAGGCATACTTATGAGAAAGTTCATCTTCGGTGAAAAGCACTTTCGCGCAAGTATGCCAAACTGAAATTAGTTTCGGTGATTTTGTCTTTGGGGATCTGTACGGATCCCATATACATATATATATATATATATATATATATATATATATATATATATATATAATACGGATTCCTATCAGATTATCAAAGTTTAAAAATTTCAAAATTCATATGGTTAGGACCATATGTTCAAAGTTTTAGAACTTCAGTTTGAATGGAGATCATGGTACATCATGGAATGGGAAATTTGACATTTTCCTCAATGTAGTGCGATCTCAGAGTTGGTATATTTAATTTACAGGAGATGTGGGGGGGTGCAGGGGGGCTTTGTTTTAAATGTTCGAAGTTCCAAAACTTCAATCATATGGCCTCGGCTATATGAATTCTGCAGTTTTGGAACTTTGATAATCTGACATAGACCCATATATATATGTATATATATATATATATATATATATATATATATATATATATATAAAAACCTTATCTGCTCTAACATATCCATTTAAATCAGATAATCTGTAGGGTGGATCAGTTTATTCCACTTAACTCTTGCCCTCTTCCCTTTCAAAACAAACTCATAAAAATATGCCTAATCTATACAAAAACCAAAGGGACTAAAACATTTTCACTGCTTGTTTCTTACTATTCATATCCATAATTAAGAGCTTCGTGTTTCTTTTTTTTTTTGTATTATCTTTAGATTAGTCTATTCCCACCTGTTCTTACCTGATAAAAACAGAATCCTTTTTAATCCATACACCTAAATAGTTCATTTTGTCATGTCCCCATAAATATTAGTACTGCTGAACCAGTTCACATGTGGTTACATAGTTTTATCACTATAGCCTTTGTTTTAACTTCTTTAATGTTGTATCCTGAAATGCTTGAAACTGCCTCAAAATATTCAGCAACATCAAAATGTTCTTTCCTGGAGTTATCAAGTACAAAATAATATCATTAGCAAATAAAGCTACATTTTCCTGATTATCATACTAGTTATATCCTTGAATTTATGAGTCCTTTATTTTCTTTGTTATGGGCTCTAAATATAAAACAAATGAAAAGGAGGAAAGAGGGCAACCTACCTGGTTCCTCTTCAGAAACACAGCTCTCACCTTAATTATTGCTTCCAACCCCTCATATATCCTACTTTTGTACCTTGTTATTGTGTCAGGAATGCAAATGTTGTCATTACCATACTCATAAAATTCCAGATGATTCTATGAAATACTTTCTTTGCATCAAGATTCACCAACAGTTGTAGTATTTTCTTATATTCTGTTTTCCTTTTGATCCTCACTGTTTTTTTAGTGCTGTCAAATGTTAGCCTTCCCCACAAAAAAAAATCATTGATCCATATCTATCAGTTTTACAATACCTTTGCCATTCTCTTTGGTGGTATATACAAAAATACTATATAATCATGGTTTAAACTTGAAATGGGTCCATATGAAGCTGAGTCTGAAGGGTCTTTACCCTCTTTCAATAAGACAGTCACCACAGCTTTTCTCTAAGGTGTGGGTGCCCCCCCCCCACATTTATATACTATTAAACAAAACCTACCAAATCTTTATCATAGTTTTTCTCTACTAACTTCCAAACTTCCACAGGAATACTATCGCTTCCTGGAGACTTTCCTGTCGATTGACATACATTACCTTCTTTATCTC
Source organism: Protopterus annectens (assembly GCF_019279795.1). Taxonomy (NCBI): domain Eukaryota; kingdom Metazoa; phylum Chordata; order Ceratodontiformes; family Protopteridae; genus Protopterus; species Protopterus annectens. The sequence goes on from NC_056747.1 coordinate 778,362,277, forward strand.
ATCTATTCCTATCTTAGCTATTAATTGTTTAGCCTCAATATTGCATTAGTGCCTTTTCTTGGTTTCCTTCTTTTACTTTATAGGAATGTTCATAAATTTTCTGAAATATATACCGATATAGGCTCTCCGGTTATTTTTCTTGTCATAGATAGGCTCTCTAAGTTTGGTGACAACCCTTTTTACTTTTTGTTGCCCAAATGTTTGTGTTAAAAGCTTTTGTGATCAAAGAGTTGCTATAAAAATAGTTCCTTAATGGCAGCCTTTCTAAACCCATCCATATTATCTAAGTAATCTTGGACTTCACAGATTAAGATTCTAGTTGTCTACTGATGTACTATGTCCTTCATCTGTAAATATGTTGTAAGGAATTGCTATGTAAATTGTTAATCGCTATGTAATCCAATGTAACTACTGTCTGTTTATTTTAACTGTGGAGCTTTTCTCCCCGGGCCTCCGCTGAAAATGGACCTATGTCCAGTCGGACATTCCAGGTCAACAAATATAAATAAATAAATGTTCCCTTTAGCACTCTGTATTTGCTCCTTTACTTGTTCTGTCAAATTCCACTTATTCTTCAATAATTTAACCTTTGTCAGCCTCTTGAAATATTCGTTATTGCTTCTTTTTCATATGTCTTTCTCTTTTATTTCTACCCTGTTTTTTAAACTCCATTTTCATTTTATCCCACACACTAGGAATCCCTTCTGAATAAATGTCCATTTTCTCTAATAACTCTCAAATAATTTTTACTACCCATTCCTTAAATGCCTCTCATTTTAACAAGTACTTAGGAAACTATATTTGCCTCATTTTTACTTCACTACCCTCCATCTATATCTTGTTTTTTATTGGTGAATGATCTGAAATAGTTATTGGAGGTCTGAAAGCTTTCAATTAAATAAGCATGCTTCTGTGAAATAGAAAGTCCATCCAGTGCAGCCCATTTATTGTACCAAGCAGAATAATATGTAAATTCCATCCGACTTCCTACTACTGAATTCATATCTTCCATACCAAATATTCTCATATATGCCTTAGGAACTCTACCCTCTTTTGTTATATTTCTCATTTTAGGTCCACCTGATGCATTTTTAATATTACAAATATAAGTTCCAGTCTCTACATACAAATAATATTCCCTGCTGAAACCTGATTATTTCTCCCAGATTTTTTTAAGCTCCATAATAACAATTTTAGGTGGAACATAAATACATGCCAGTATAATCCTCCTCACTTGCCAGTAGTTCCATACTGCTACAAATCTGGCATTATTGTCTTTTTCTCCACTTCTGTGAGATTTATTACTCCCCTTTTTATTTCTCTCTGATATTCTGCCAAATGTCCACCTGAAATCATTTGTCAAATTCACATGCTCATTTCTATACAAATGTATGTGCTGCAACATTGCTATTTGCATTGTTTATTTCTTAATACAAATCAATACTCTGTTTTCTATACCTGTATGACCATTTACATTCCATGATAGGACAGAATAGACATTATGTTAGAAAGCTACTACGCCCAACTGTTATGCATGACTGTTCTTTTGAATGTGTTATTTCCGACATTTGGCTTACATGCATACATTAATGTTTATCAGGCTGATCTTTTAGCAGCTGCTTCTTCTTATATTTGTTTGAACTCACATCACATTTTCATGACTTTTTTATTCAATTAAAGTACTCATACAAAAAACTAAATAAATCTTCAGAGCCCTTAACCCATATTAACTTAAAACAGACAAACAAAACTATGAACATTTTCAACAAATGAAGTTTATCCCTCCAGATATGAGCAGTTCACCCACATTAATGACTGTTCGCCCAGCCATTACCTAATCTAAAATTAAGGTAACCCATGCTAAAGCGCATGTTATAGCATGTGTTCCCACTAGGTGTCTGTATTCTCCTCCCAGATATAAAAACATCTTCCATGCTTTCAATAAACATTAGCTTTTAGCCATAATAAAATGTACACTGGCTATATTTAAATAAATACCCTAAATTGTGCACTGTTCTATTAAATGCATTAGAATATTAAGGCCCCTGAGGATGCTACTACTTCTCATTCACTTCCCATAGTTTATACTTTATTTTTCAATGAACTTCTTGCCACTGTAGCTTTAAATATTACATGTCACTCTGCAAAGAGTTTTTAGAACTGTTAAGATTAATTGGTTGCATTTGAGCCTCTCTGATGGCATAGACTGATAAAGCCCTGACTACGGCCCAACCAGGGTTCATTTAGCTGCTCAGGTGACTGATGGAGTGGCAGGGAACAGCAGGGAATAGTGGGAGGATGCTCATTGATACTCTCCTTAAGTGGAGCTGTGGTCCAAAGAGGGCAGTTACCTTTGGATGCAATAAACAATCATTGGAGGCCAGAGAAATGAAATGGCTAGGTCATAAATAAAAATCCCCCAGACAGAAGCACAGCAAAGCGGAGACTCCAGGACACCACGGTATCCAGTACTGGCTCCAGCAAAAATACAGGGTAAGTCCAGGGGGTTAGTAGTACCTGGTAGACATTGAGTACTGGGGCTGGGATGGTAAAAATAAGGCCTAGTGAGACCAAAAAAAAGAAGATAAATTGCATGCATCTGCAGACAGTTGCTTCAAGTAAAAGCACTCAGTAATGAGAAAAGAAAAAAAAAGATAAAAACTTTGCAGATGAGTGAATCAATATTTATACATTTCACTCAGAGCATAATGTACAACATCCCCTGGCAAATGCTTGCACTTGCAGACTTCCTGTCTCTCACTGAGGATATTTGCTAATGAAAAAAGCTAATACATTTGTAGATGCAATTCATCTAACATTTGTTATGTTTTCATCATTTTAACTTATTTTTCAACCTGTTTGCTTAAAAACACATTGTCTGCAGCTTAAACCAAAGCAATTAATCTGGACATTGACTCCTGTAAAACAAAGGAGGTATTGCTATTCTAGCGTTAAATATATCAGTACATATTTACACCCTATCCTGGCAGCCCAAGGCGTTGTCGCCTCACAGTAAGATGTTGTCCCATTCGATTCTCAGCTAAAGCGTCTTCTGTGTGGCAACATGCGTGAATGGGCGTACCTTTGTTGAAGGTTGTGCGTCAGGACTGGCAACTCGGTATGTAAAAATCTACTGCCAATCATTAGCGGACTGGAATTCGGCTGTGCCGACCCCAAACCGGGAAAAGCCGAAAGATACAACAACTGGCAGCCCAAGATCAAAACCCTATATTAAGTTTAATTCGCTTCTTACCAGCCCTTTTTGTCTTGTTACAGCATAACACCTTTACATCTTTCAACTAAAAAAGGATTTGCTTGCTTTAACATTTTTAACATATACAACAGTCACTGGTAAGACTCCCCCACCTCATGTTGAAAATATCCCTTACAAAACTTTTCACAATATAACATGCAGATCTGACATCTTTTTCATCCATTCCTCAACTGATAGTTCTTGGATCTGACACTGAATCGATCCTTGGCCACTCAAATAGACATTTGACTCTGTAGCTCCTCCCCTTAACATAATCCCTCTTTTCTCCTCAGTTATATCAGATCTCATTTATGACTTTAGTGATAATATGTGGTCACCTCTAGCTTGAGTGTGGGATAGACATTTAAGTGAATTATCCATTCTCTTATCCATCTATATACCTTTTTTCTTCATGTAAGAGGACAAGAGTCATTAACCATAGCAACAGACTTCAATGAAGGGGAAGGGTCCCCAAAGTCACCTCTTGAGGATGTTTCATTTGGTGAACTACTCAAACTTTTGAGACAGAAAGGTTGCTGGTCTTCCCACACCCTTCCCAAGAGGAGTCAGTGTTTTTTGAGGCTTTTGGAACTAGTTCAGCTATGACTTGGGTAGTCCTCCCACTGGATGAGATGGTAGACCTGATCTTCTGCCAGACCTAGAAGGATCTGGACATTGTGGAGCTCATTCTCAAGTGCCCTGACAAGTATCTCATTGTACCCAAGGATGGGGCTCATTGGAGCAAGGGTCCTCCAGTAGATGCTATGATGGTTGCAGAAGCCACTAAAAAGACCTCATGGAAAAAAATAGCTCTTCTCTCCATCCTACTAACAGGGAGTCTAGGGCATTGAACAGAATTGAGAAGCTCAAACATGCTTCAGTGACCTTCACCATCAGGTCTATGAATTATTTGACACATCTGACAAAATTTCAGGAGGGAATTGATAAAACAGTTTTCCAAGAGGCAAGATTTGAGAGGGAATTTATCAAACAGTTTACCAATACCCTTTCTGGATCCATGTCTGCAGAGGACAAAAAGACAGTTTCTTCACAAGTGGCCACCTACCCAATGTTTCCATGAGGCTGATTTCTCATGCCTCAGAGGGAGCATCTAGAGTGAAGCATTCATGTATAACCATCAGCCATGCCTAGATGCACTTTTGTGATTTTGTGGAACCCTTTAAGTCTTCATTTAACAATGCTCCTTCTGATAGATGCACATTGTTTTGCTCCAAGGTAAAGGAAATTCTCCCCAGGTATCTGTTGTTGGAATCCATTTTTCTACCCCTCAAAGGACTTTCTCCTGAAACCAAAGAGGTGGCAGAAAGTTGTGGTTCAGAAAATCACAAGGGTCTCCCCAGGACTCCTATGGAGATAGGTCCCCTCACAGCAGAGGTGGAAATCTAACAGAAGACGCCACCTCATGGCAGATGTGGCCTGCAATATCAAGGTTTTTAGAGGACCCTTCTCTGAGAATCCCTTTCAGCATCTCTGAAGGTTTACCTGACTACTGCACTCTGGATACAGTTGGAGGTGCTTATCTCTACACCCAGAAGCCTGGATAGCCATTACCAAAGAAACCTGGTTGCAGAGTATAATATCCAGAGGTTATTACAGGGTCTACTTTATACCCTCAAAACACGGAAAACCCGAATTCAAATTGCATGACACATAAAGAGCGAACCATGGATACATCAAATGTACTAAATCATGAAAATGTAAACCTCGAACCGTCATAGTCGGCCAACCCACCACCCACAACACAGTACCTACCCAAACACAATTAAAAAAACACATACATACACTAACCAAATCCCTACTTCCAAACCCTAAATTAAAGCACCAAAATCCTACTGCTAACCCTACACTAACCCCACATACACAACTGTCTATGCACTATCCTTAACCCCTCCCTAACCCTAAAGTCTGTAACTACTGCAGACTTCCCCTACGGAGCTATACTCAAACAAACTAAATATTCCACACGCATACACTTAACAAAACCCTACACTAAACCTTACATACATTACCTACCTATGCACTTACCTTAACCCCTCCCTAACCCTAAGGTCCGTAACTATCACACACTTACCTTACGGAGCTATACCGCAGATGGGCCAACTATGCGATTTTGATATTTACCCTTTCACGGTTTCGTTTGTTCAACGTATTCGTGGTTCGCTCTTTCCATGTCACACGATTCGGATTCAGGGTTTACTGCTTTTGAGAGCTTAAAGTAGACCCTTTATTACATACCATTTTCCCCTTCTTCCCCCAGCATGCAACAAAAATATTTCACATACTCAGAGGAAAGTGTCAACCACAGAAATAGAAAAGCTGCTGAGAAAAAGAGTCATCCCGCTGGTCCCCTCAGACCGACAAGGATCTGGAGCTTACTCAAGATTTTTTTTTAGTGCCAAAAAAATACAGGGGACCTCAGACCTATTTTGCATCTAAGCAATCTAAATCACCATGTAAAACATTCAAAGTTTCAGATGATTATGGTTCAGTCCATCCTACCATTGCTCCGGAAGGATGATTGGATGAGTTTCATAGATCTCCAGGACTCATACTACCGTATCAAGATTTACACAGGTTCTTCCCTTCTGGCTGGGAGACAGTCACTACCAGTTCAGAGCACTGCATTTTGGTCTCATCACAACCCCCAGGGTGTTTATCCAAATGCCTGGTAGTGGTTGTGGATCACCTGAAACAGCATGGATGCTGAGTGTTCCCTTATCTGGATGACTGGCTCCTTTCTGCTTTTACCAGTCCTCTACTTGTTCAAGCCAGAGACTACTTGCTCCATCTATGTCTTCAACTAGGTATTACTATAAATTACACCAAATTACAGCTCTTCTCAATGCAGTCTCTGGAGTTCATCACTATGCCGGGAGGCAATGAGAGTCTGGCAATAGTGATTTCTTCCTGCTGCTTTCTCCTGACAATGCACATTCCAAGGAAAACCAATATGTTAGCAGACAGATTGAGCAGGTCAGTCATGCTCCCTCACAAGTGGCCGCTCAGTCCATTTATTTATGTATTTATTTATTTATTTATTTCCAGTTTGATAACCAGGGATGTCCAGTGGGCCCGAAAGCCCATTTTCAGTGGTGGCCTGGGGAGAAAAGCTCCATATTATAAACAAATTGCACAATTAAACAATTTACAAGCAAGCAAAAAATAAAATTTTATACATTTGTATAATTGTCACAGAATAAAAGCAAAAATGAAATACACATACATTTGAAATGCAAAATAAGTAAATCAGAAGAGAAGTGTAGGGAAGAGGCAGTGCAAAGAAGTAAAAGGAGAAGAAATGCCAGGTGGAGGAAAAAAAGAACAATTAGACGAAGATTCATTTTACGTTCGTGGTCAAAGATACAGTTGCATGAAGAGGCATTATAGGCAATAAGGATGTGAAGATATATACAGTATTTACATAGAGTTTATACAGGGAGAAAATTGTTAAAGAAACTGAGGGTGGGGAGCTGAAGAAAGAGTTGGATGAAGAGCGGCAAGAGGGAGAATCATGAATAGGTGACGTTAGTGGATTTAGGTAGGAAGTATACAATTACATTTCCAGTTTTGGGAGAGGTAGGAATGGAGTAGAGATTTGAATTGTTCAGGGTTTGTAGTGATTCTTAGCAGGGGAGGAAGCAAGTTCCATTTTTTGCTATAGTATAAGAAAGTAGAAGGTGGCCAGGGTGTCGTTTAGGTTTGTGTACTATAAGAAGATTTTGGTGGGCTGCTCTTAGGGGCCTGAGAGGAGTGTAAAAAGACAAGATATTAGTTAGTGCAGGGCAAGCAGTGGGTTTAAAGATTAGTTTGTGGGCAGTAGTAAGTTGAAGGTAGTCAAGATGATTAGGGAGTTCTAACCATTTAAGACTATGGAGGGAGATGCAATGGTGTGTGGAATGAGTAGAATTAGTAGCAAATTTGGTGATTTTGTTGTAGCAACTTTCTAGTTTTGAGGAGATAGAAGCTGTGAGGTTGGTTAGAAGAGGAGCACCATACAATAGAGAAGGTAGAAGGAAGGTGGAGGTGAGGGTTTGTCTTGTAGCTATTGATAGAAAGTGAGCATTTCTATAAAGCATACCGAGCTTCTGATGGTTTTTTTATGTTTAGTTGAATATGAGTATTAAAGTTCAGGTGTTTATCAATGGTAACACCAAGCATTTGGCACAAGTAACAACTTCTATTGAGGAGTGAGGTGATCTTGAAAGAGTGCTTATCAAGTGGGAAGGCTCTTGAGGGGGAGAAAAGAATGATTTTGGATTTATTGACGTTAAGGGAGAGATGGTTTTGAAGCATCCAATTCTCTGTAGTTGTGAAGGCCAATTGGGTCATGGCCTGCAGCTTGGGAAGGCAAGGGGCTGAGCAGACTAAAGTGGAGTCGTCTGCATATTGCACTATATGACTGTTTGGAATTGCAGAGTGAAAACCATTGATGAAGACATTAAAGAGCATTGGTCCGAGAATAGAAACCTGGGGAACTCCGGTAGTGGTAGGAAGGAAGGTAGAGGCACCTGTTTACCATTTCACAGCTTGGGATCTTTCAGAGAGATAACTTTTGAACTAAGAAAGGGAATCTAGGGAGAGATTGAGGTTAGAAAGGTGATTGAGAAGGTGTGTGTGGGATACAGTGTCAAATGCCTTGGATAGGTCGAGAAGGACAGTGGAGACAATATCTCCAGAGTCACGGGCATGGTTGACACTGTCTAAGAAAGAGAGGAGAGCAGTTATAGTACTGTGGCCAGGATGGAAACCATGTTGAGTAGGGGTGAGGAGTTGGTTATTGGGGAGGTGGGGCATGAGTTGCAGGTGGATACATTTTTCAAGGACTTTTGAAATTGGGGAAAGAATGGCTATTGGGTGGAAATTAGAAATGCTATTATTATTGTCTCCTTTATGAAGGGGCAGGATGTAGGCAGCTCACCATAGTTTCGGAACATAAGATTCCTGGATGGATCTATTGATGAGAATACTGATGGGGATGGCGATACCATCTGCAGCGAGCTTGAGAAAGAGTGAGGGGATATTGTCTGGGGAATTGGAGCATGGCTTGAGTTTGGAAAGAAGTTTTTTGATATAGGAGGTTGAGACAGGTTTTAGATAAAAAGTGGGACGGGGTTTAGGAGAGCAGGAATGGGGACAGGAGGGGGAAGTGGGCTTAGGGGTAGGGGAGGGGTGGATTTGGTGAAGGTTTTACTAAGTTCAGCTATAGAGTTGATAAAGAAGGAGTTAAAAAGGGTTGCTATTTCTGTGTCGGTCTTATTGTTGTTGGGACAGGGATTGGATTTAGTACCAGGGTGTAAAAGAGAGTTGATGGAATTCCAGAATTTTGGGGGGATTTTTTGAGTGGGTAGACTGTAGTTTGGTGTAGTACAATTTTTTTATCTTTTGTGATAAGATTTTTGGTTCGATTGTGGAGTTGCTTAAATTGAAGGAGGGTAGCTGGGTGTTTATTTTTCTTGTAGAGTTTTCATATTTTTCCCCTTTGTAGCATAAGAAATTTAGTGTCCTTAGTTAGCCTAGGGGCAGAGTTGTATTTTATTTGTTTTGTTCAAGGTGGGGCTTGGGTGTTTAGGATTCCAAGGAAGGTAGTATTGAAGACTTCTAAGGCTTCATCTAGAGGAAGAGTTTTTAGAATATCCCAATTTGTTAGTTTAAGGGTTTCAGAAAATATTGAAGGGCTGAAGTTAGTGAGGTTACGAGTGTGGGCATATTGGTGTTGGTGAGGGAGATGTTGGGCAGCTCGGTGAATAAAGGCTGGGAGATGATCACTTACTGAGTGAGGTAGTATACCAGAGTCAGAGATCTTATTAGGGTGGTTGACTAAGATCCAGTCCAGGATGGACCCTGGGGGGTTGTTTTTGTTAGGTCTGGTAATGTCATTTATTAGTTGAGTAAAATTATAGAGATTGGTGGGAGTATTGTTATTAATTTTATTCCAGTCGATGTTGACATCACCTAGAATATAAGTCTCAAGTTTGATGTTGTTTGAGGCCCATAAGAGAACATTCTCTAGGGTGGAAGTGTTGTCACCAGGGGGAATATAGATGGCTATAATACAGATACATTTAAAGTTGTTCATTTTGAGGATTCCTATGATTAGTTCGGCATTATTAAACTGAGGAATGTAGTAGCGGAAATGATATTTCGCTGATGGGGTCAACCATACTGTGACCTATTCACTTCCTCCCTCAACCCCCAGTGCAGTAGGTACTTTGCCTTAGTTTCACCAAAAGGGGAGTCACTATGAATATACTTCTCAACTGTATCAAATTCCTTGGTAAATACTGGTTTTGAGGGCAAAATATTTGGGTGCCATGAATTCCTGAATTTCCGAATTTCCCAGGTGAAACTTTTTTTTTGGAATTTGTTTCTGATGTCATCACATGCAGGGCATGCACAATGGCGTCAGCTTCATGAGGCAAACAAAACAGTCTGTCAGAAATCAGCTGCCGAGCCATTTGTTACTATTAAAGAACTGCAGAGTCGACCCAGTACGAGGGTTGACTTGAGTTTATTGCTGCATTGGTTTTTCTTATGTGCTGCCAACAAGTGTGTGTGTGTGTGTGTGTGTGTGTGTGTGTGTGTGTGTGTGTGTGTGTGTGTGTGTGTGTGTGTGTGTGTGTGTGTGTGTGTGTGTGTGTGTGTGTGTGTGCATATGTGTGTGTGTGTAAAATGCCCTGATTAGGTATAACTGGTGGTTAGGGTTACTCAGATTCAAACGCTGTACCTTAGGTGCAAGAAGCAAGAGTTTGAATTCTCTACCCATATCACTACTTAGGATTCATGGAGTTAAGTCCTTAGTTCTCAACTGTCCCAAGTTTCACAGAATGTCTGGCTCATACGTTTGGTCTGTTCCTCTTAAAATTTGTGTTTTTTGGCAAATCAGTGAGAACTGAATTCACTATATAATAGCCATTTAAGTTTCAGTCTTCCAGTCTTTCAGGAAATGCATGGTAACACAAAAAAAATATTCTAGCAACTTTCTAAGCTTATACAAGCAATGTTTAAAATGTGCTCCAGGTTTTGGGCCTTTGTACCCCCCCCCCCAATAAATGTTGGCTTTTTCCAGATTTCTTGTGCTGCACAGTTCTTCAGGGGGAGAGAAGTTTAGTGCTGCTTATGCCAAGTCTGTTTGCATTGTTAGTAGAACAACAGGTAGTATGCTTGTTTTTGATGCAGAAGACTGTGGGTTCTAATCCCACAATATGTAGATGGATTGCTGATACTATACTGTGTTGTACTTTTAAAGGAGGTGGATGCTGCAGGCTTGAGAATGTCCTCTTTGGTGGAGACACCTAGTAACTATGAACCTGTTACCAGTTTGCCATCCATTACCTATTGCAATATTACTAGCTTATCATTTTTAATGTAACATATGCAATGTATTCTTCAAGGGCAGCAGGCACTTTATTTGCAGACAAAACAATGAAATATAAAGTTGTTTGCTACCAGCAACCTCTTCATTAGTTACAGATCTCTTTAGTGTGGAATTATTTAGATGACTTTTACTTCTGCAGAGATTGTACAAATTTACTGATACTGGTGGATTGTAATGACAGAAGTTTGAGTAGACTTTTATGATGGAAATGTTCTGAATTCAGCAGTTTTATCAATATTGGTTCATACATATTGTTTCATTGCTTATTGGAAAAATGTTCAAAACAATAAATTTAAAATGCATTCTAACAAGTGTGCTGTATTACACAAGGAATATAATTTAATATAATCAGAAAGCTGTATCAAAGAACACATGTATGTTGCATAGTCTTAAATATGTATGCATGGGGCCTATGATCTGAAAACAGCCCAAAGGTAATCTTTATCCACGACTGACCAGATGCATTTTCTATTAATGTGGGTTTCAATGCTGTTTCAATGAATGTGAGTTTCAAGGGCAGAGAAGTTTTAATGTTAAGTGTATTTTCATTGTGAGACTGTATTGCTTTGTTTAGCAGATGTCTATTAGTGTTTGTGCTATAAAATGTAAAATAAAAGTTTTAAATAAAATCCAAATAATCATTGTAGAGGTAAAGCCTAAAGCAGTATGCATATTACAGTGTTTATGGTAAATGGGGAGGAATAGCCTAGTAATGTGACATTGGAATGGCTGCAGGGGGGAGGGCTGTGTGTGTGGGGCCCCATTCGACCCTGATTTTGTGAGGGGTGAAGGGCGGCAAACACAAATACACTAGGCAATGGAGAATGACTTTTGGAGGTCCTAGCAAGCTATAGTATTCTTTTGCTAAGATTAGAATAGTGCCTACCATTAAATGCCCTACTTTTACCACAAAACCCACATATTGCAAGTCACAAAAAACAAAATCCTAAAGTTCATCTTCTCCCTTCCCAGTGAAAATCATTGCTACATATTTCAAAAAGAGTTGATGTGCACCTTTCCAAAGTAAGTTTATATTGAAATTTACCTCTTATTCATTTAGAGACAACATGGTAACTAAACTACTGAGACCTCCCTTTAATCTTTACCACTAATGAAAAACATTTTGTAAAATTGTCTCAGAAAAATAGATAAAGTGAGAATAGTATCATTTTTAAAAAATAGCTAAAGGCAACGTTAGTTCAGGAGCCTAAATGTAAGTGTTTCAAAGGTAATGTTTTATATGGATAGTTCTGCAATAGATTGCTTAAATATTTTCCATAGGAAATATTGTTTCATAATGCTGATCTTTGTAGAAATTATATTGAATGTATCCCTAGTGTTAGCTAAATATGTATATTCCAAGGTATTAGAGTTATTTGAATTAATTGCTACACTTGTCTGCATTGAAAGAACTAATTGCATTTGCCAAAAAGCACTCAGTCTGTAAATCTACCTATCTGCTGATTTCCTCTGCTTAAATCCAGCTCATTTATTTTCTGGCTGTGGAAGGCTGCCGCGGTTAATTTTATTTTTAAAAAAGAAAATTGTATTTTAGTTTTGCAGTTTGCATAAGTTCAAAGTTTGATACAAGTTCAAATATTATAAAAAAAAACACTATTCTGTTTGTTTTGTATTTCATGATCATATTTTGACTGTTCTTCAATTTGCGTTTAAAAGTTGTTATCTCACAATTCCATCGGAGTGGGTGTGGTTATATAATTATGTATGCAAATTTTATGTTGATCAGCATACAGATTTTTGGCCAGTTGTACCTATTTTTCATGGCCTTTGTCCAGATTTTTCATGATTCCAGGTTGAGAGGTATGACTCTCTGGTTCATGATTGTCCCTCTGCCTTCCCTTCAACCCCTCTCATCCCAACGTTTATTCACAAAGCAGTATGACAAAAGACCAAGGTTATCGTAATTGTCCCATTCAGGCATCACCAAGTGTGGTGTCCCTTCCTGTGGCTCATCTAGTTCACTGCCCCTGAGTGCTGGATCCTGTTCAGGACCTTTAGTCTCACCCATCCAGCCTGACTCTACTGGACATGAAATCTCTCAAGCTGACCGCATGGCTTCTCCACTTCTAATGATGGCTAGAAATTCCAGGCTTTCTTCCCCAGTTTGCCACATCCTTATGTCATCTCAGAAGGCCTCTACTAGAAAGATTTATAAGAGCAAGTGGAAACGTTTTTCAATCTGGGCACAATAGAGATATCTAGATCCTTTTTCAGCAGCAATTCCAGCTATTCTTGATTTTCTGGCTTATATTTTCAATAATAATACAGAGACCAGTTGGCATAATGGTTAAGGTCTTCACCTCCCATACACAGCACAATGTACAAGGTTTGATCCTGTCCTCTGGCCAATGCCTGTTTAGAGTTTGTATGTTCTCTGTGGGGTTCCTCCCACCTCTGAAAAACATGCTGAGTGTTTTCATCTCAAACTCACCAATGAATGGAAAAGATCAATCCTACATATCCTATAAAACATTTTCCAATTGCATTCTACGTTGAGTCCACTGGGTGTCAGTGTCCCATACTTCAAAATGAATAAACTCTCCTTAAAAAGTAACAAATGCTTTAAATCCATATCAGTAAAAACTTTAACTTTCTCTAAAATTGTACCTTGGAGGCACTTTTCACCCCCCCTGTGATAGAGGAAAAATGCATGGCTAGTGAACTTTCAACTTCTTTATTTCTGATATCCCTCAAATACTCTGCTAACCTTACCTTAAAAGCCCTCTTTGTTTTCCCTATATAAAAAGGCTTCATGGACATCTAAGAGCATAAATTACACACACTGTATCACAACTATAAAGTTCCCTAGGGGTGTAAACAATACCATTGATTCTTTCAAAAAAGTTCACTATATATTTGCACACTGAACAGTTTTTACAAGGAATTCTACCTACATTTCTAACCCCAACCCAATTCTTATGTTTATTGTGGTATAATAACTGTGGACCAACGTGTTTTATATTTCATCCCTACTTATAAGAAAAAGACGATCTTCCTGATAAGAGCAGAACTAAGCTCTTATCTTTTAATAAAAAATCCCACTAACTTCACACTGACACAAATCATCTCCAGGAGGGACTGAAACAGATAAACAACTGGTGGCAGAGCTATGGACTAACACTAAATACCAAGAAATGCATAATAGTGTCCTTTGGGAAGTCATCCATCCCTAGTAACTATCATATTGACAACACACCCCTTAGAGTTGACACAGTAGTCAGGGACATAGGGATACACGTAGATAGTAATCTAGCCTTTGACCATCATGTGTCTACAGTGGTGAGGAAATCATTCTATATTGCACAACTTATAAACAAAGATATGGCATCTAAATCCAAGGAGGTCATTGTTCCACTGTATTCAGCATTTATCATCCCTATCATTGAGTGCAGTGCCCCTTTTGGTATGTACCTAACCAAGCGTATCCAACAATGGGAATGTCCATAGAGGTTCCTCACTAAAAGAATACAGGGCATAAGTAAAATGTCCTATGCAGACCACCTCAAGGCCCTATCCCTGTATTCTGTCTCCTACAGGCTTTTGAGGGGCGATCTCTGCCTGGCATATAGGGCATTGTCACACCCCATTCTGATGGACCTCCTGCATATCCACAAAAATAACAGTGCCAGAATTACCCATTCTAAAGACTTAAACCTTACCTGTGATATAAATAGGTCCTGCTGGAGAGATAGGTATATATCCCAGAGACAACCACGTCTATGGACAGGCTCCCCATCCATGTGAAGCAGATTTCCTCCCTAACCCAATTCAAGTACAACCTGGACAGTTGGATGGGAAACCGGAAATTCATCCCCGGTTTGGCACCTATATCTCTAATGGACACAGGTAACCTGTAAATGCTTCATCTCCCAAACCCTGCTTACACTAATCAAGGGTATCAGAACTTGTCAGAGGTTTGGGATGCATGGCTAGACTTAAAAAAGGCCTTGTGGTCATTAGTGTAGTAAATACCTATGAACCTATGAACCTATAATATTTCATAATATTAAAAACCTTTTCAGAAAAAACTGTATACTCTGTAACAAACTATATTTTACTTTTCTCACTCAGTTGATTAGACCTTTTGAATAGATTAAATCCCCTATTTTTAGACGGTCACTCTTTTAACAATCTTCTAATTGCTTCTTGAATATCTTGAACCTCACAACCTCTTTGTTTAAATTGTATACACATTTTTAAAAGTTCCCCCTCAAGTACCTTAGCATCATTACAAAGTCTCTGAATATGACGTAACTCACCATAAGGCAAAGATTTAATAAGGTGTGGTGGATAGTAACTCATTCCACTCAAAAATGGTTGCCATTCTCAAATTTTCTATGCACCCTAGTTTTTATACCAACATTCACCACACCTTCTACTTCTAAATCCAAAAAAGACTACTTTACTCCCATACTGCACATCATCAAACCACAAACCAAACATATTTTGTTTTAAATCCAACAAAAAATCATCAATAAATCTAAAATATTTTATTAAGTTTCTTATAAAAGTCTAAATTATAAAGAAATGTAATCTAAAAACATAAATAAATTAGCATACATGGGGGATAATGGTACCTGCATGGCTGTTCCTTTCAACTGGTGATAAATCCTTCCATTAAACTTAAAAAAAAAATTGTTAAACAAAACCACACCATTTCAATAAGAAAACTGGCTAGGGGATTATCAGCTAAAAAGTTTTTAAAGCCTCTATGCCAATCATGCTGAATATTCATAGTGAGGCTTTGCACATCCATCACTAGCCAAAATCTTCCATCTAGACAGTTTTCAGATTTAATCTTTTCCAGAAAATCAAAACTATCACGTACATAAGAATCCAACTTTATCACAGATGGTAGTAAATATTTCTGCAACAAAAGACCCATATTAATCAAGAAATAGTTACTTGCTGAAATAATGGGCCTGCCGGGTAGGGAACATATAGTTTTATGTATCTTAGGAAAACAATAACATTTCTTATGTACAACCTTCTTGGATAAATAACACAGCCTATAGCCCTCGTGTACTAAATCTTGAGAATTTAACATAGCTTGTTCATATTTGGTCATCGTAACCACCTCATAAATATCAGAGTTTGTTAAATGGTCATAACACATTTTTTTATACCAAAATTATGCTTTATTACTATCTTGATACCTTTATCTGATGGTTTTATCATCAAATCATTTTGCTGGCTAAGATTCTTTAAAACTGTCCATTCTGCCTTACTTAAATTATAATTCAGTTTATTTTTATTTCTTTCAAAATCTTTAAAAGCCACTTCTATTGCAAAATTCACCATAGTTGTAAACCTTTTAATACCCTCATGTGTGAAGGGAGGAATTAAATCACTTTTACAGACAATATTTGTAGTATCCAATAAACAATACTCATTCACTTTTTCATCTTTTTAAAAGAAGAATCACAAGAAAAATCATTTCATCACTATCGCACGAATCAAAAGTCTTATCCAAATCCTCCCTATATTCTCAACCATTTGTACATTGTTACCAATTTGTAGAGAAAAATAACTAATTAAATGTAATTTTTTAATAAGCTGGAAAATTTCTATTTTAATATTATGTAATGTAGGTACGACAGTAGGCACAAATTTTAGCCCACAATTCAATACAGAGCTTTCTACATCAGTCAGTTCCACACCTAACAAATTCTGTAAGTCCCTCAGTAACATTATTAGGCATAGGGTTAGATATAGCATCAAACAAAATTTGCAAATTAGTACCATTTTTTTTCTCTTGTCATGGTCAGAGACAGATAGTTGAGAAGGTGAGAAAAAAGTCCAACTGGGCATTCCTAGACTTGAAGAAAGCATATGACTAGGTCCCAAGAAAGCTGATTTGGGCAGTAGTGCAATGGTTCAAAGTCCTAGACAGTGATTTGGAAAGTACTCCAGTGGTTTGAAGTCCCAGAAACATTGGTAAAATTAGTGCAAGCTATGTACAAGGACCCAATGACTTGGGTATGAACATTGTTCAGTCTCACAGAGGGTTCCTAGTGGGAGTGGATATGCACCATCACCACTGCTGTTCATACTGGTGATGGATTACATTAGCAAATAGGTCACCAAAGTTGCTGTATGCAAATGATGTGGAATTACTGGCAGACTCTGAGCAAGAACTTCAGCAATGAATTTGGGAATGTAATGCAAAACTTGAAGGCACATGGGATGAAACTAAGCACAGATAAGACAGTGGTAATGGCAGCAATTTGGGGAAATCAGAAGAAGATGAGAATTGAGACAGAAGGACAGATAATGGAACAGGTTTAGAGCTTCAAGTATCTGGGACTGGTGGTTGAGGAGAAGGGAAGTCTGATTGAACATGTCAAAACTAGAATCAGAAGGGCTGCAGTCAATTAGCATAGAGTCTTCAGGTGTAGTGAATGACAGAAAAATGCCAGAGAAGCTGAAAAGTAAAGTGTATGAAAACAGTATTGCAACCAGAACTACTTTATGGTACAGAAACCTGGGCAGTAAAGGCAGAGCAGATGAGGAAGCTAGAGGTGATGGAAATGAAGTGCTGAGATGGGTGATAGGATGCACACTGTGAGACAGATGAAGAAATGAGGACATGAGAGCAGAAGCCAAAGTAACTCCAACTGAAAAAAAAGATCAAAGAGAACAGATTATGTGGTTCGGGTACATGTGCAGAAAAGCATAAGACAATCTGGTGAAGAAGATTTGGGACAGACTGGAAGAAGGTACTAGTAAATGAGGATACCCAGCAAAGAGATAGATGGATTGCGTGAGAGATCTGTGACAGTTGGGCATGAGTGTAAAAGAAGGCAGGAGTGTGGCATTGAATCTAGAGAGATGGTGACAGTTAACACAACACCCTGATCCCATGTAGAAAATGAGAAAAAAAGGAATTGATGATGATTATTTTCAATAACGGGGCTAGTTATTCCAGAGTTAAGGTACAACTAGCTGCAATTTCACATTTGCACTAGGAAAAAATAACTCTTCTCTAGCTTCCTTGAAACTGTGCAAAACATTTCTTGAGGACGCATTGCTGCTTTGCCCTCCTGTTAAGGACCCAATCCCCACTTGGGACCTTACACTTATCCTTCAAGCCTTTACTCAGCCCTGCTTTGAGCCTGCAGTCAGAACAGAATTAAAGTTTTCATCCTAGAAAACTCTTTTGTTGGTTGGCATTATGTCAGTTAGACAGGTATCAAAGCGCCATGCACTTTCTTCCCAGCCACCTTATCTAATCTTTCATAAGGACAGCGTACCCTTCCAGATGTACTCTTCTTTTCTGCCTAAAGTGGTCTCAGAAGCTAACCTTAACCAGACTATTAACCTGACAGTTTTCTTCCCAAATATTTCTAACAAAGGTGAATACATGCTATATTTATTGAACATGTATAGGCAGCTCAGATTTTACATTAACAGAACCAAAGATCAAAGGAAATCAAAACAGATGCTTATCTCCTTATCCAATATTAAATTGGGCAAACTGGTGTCAAAGATAACCTTACCCAGATAACTTTTTGATTGCATTCATTGTATTGGTTTACAAAACTAAAGGTCTATAATTAACTAAACATCCTAAAGCTAATTCTACCAGGGCTATGGCTGCATCTTCACCTTTCAATGGCAAAGCTTCCTCAGATGACATTTGTGCCACTGCTACATGTTCTAGTGTTCATACCCTCATATCTCATTACAAGTTGGACATTTTGTCAAGGAATAAAGCAGCATTTGGCTCCAATGTTCTCCAGAATACCCTTCCTTGAGGACCACCCAAGTCTACATTAGCTGGGGACTCTATCTTATCAATTGAGGAAAGGACAAGAAAGACAACATCTGATGCTGTTGTTATGTACCTGTTTCTTTCCTTCTTCACCTTCCCACCATCCAGTCCCCTATCCTTGTGCGTGTCTCCTAGTATGCTAAAGATATTCCTTGATGGTCTTGCTATGTGGGCTCCAGAAACTCTCTTCTCTGTTTCTTCAACATTGCTACTCTTTAGTAATACTTTGTTCTTTTGCCTCATAATTTAGTGGCTCATACTATTTTATATTTTTGCAGTTAAATGGATAGAGGGCAAACTCAATCTGAGGTAAATAAGGAGAAGAGGGGATTGTGGGTAAGTGGAGGAGCTCAAGCTATGGAGCCTAATGTCTATTTCAGTGACTGGGGATGGATCATATGTTGGATCTGAGATCCATCTGTTGAGGAAGGAGGAAAACAGACAACACAGGTGCAGAGTTATGCTATGTACTATAATTTTACATCACAACTTTATTTATGGAAATTCTAATGAGAACAAACACTGTTTTGCTTACAAAACTTGCATAGACAACTCATTCTCTTCAGAGTCCCTCTAAACATTAATGACTTTAAGTGAGGTATATGCCTTACAGTTTACTCACAAGATCAACAAATCCAACAAAATTCCACTTTTTCTCAACTACTTTTTTCTTGCAAATCCATATTTCACATATCTATTCTTGTATCCAGTGGGAATGATGCTTTATAGTCTCCCATTTATTCACTAATTTCTGCGTTGCTGGTGTTCTTCCTGATCGACTCCATTTCCTAACACCAGTCTTTGGTCAAGATCGAAGGTACTCCTGATTCTTTGAATCAGCTCCTATGCTTATTTTCCTGTCTCTCAAAAATTTTCCTTTAAATTAATGGAAAAGATTAAACTGTCAAAGTCTGTATATGAGCTTTGTTGTCAGAAGAATGAGAGGCAGAATCCCCTTTTGTTTGCTGGCTCACTCTTTGTTGAATAAACTTTTTTTTTATGTCCTTCTTAGCTTGTTCTGCATCAACAATGCATTTGATTCTCCATGAAAAATATTTCAAAGACAGCTGAATACAATAGCTTGAATATCACACTTGCTTCTTTACATTCCCTGATTACTGGGATAAACTTGTCATCCTGGTGTATAGTGGATAATCATTTTCCACAAATACTTCATTGTCTCCAGTTTCCAATACTTTTCCTTTCTGCCACAGTTTTAGAGGAACTCTTTCAACTGGTATGATTGCATCTTTACTAATACAGGACTTGGCTACTTTCTCATGGCCGGGTGTGGAGCATACACTTGATGTGTCCTGTCGATTAACAAATCCTGCTGTGGAAAACCAGTCTAGTTGCTTATTTATGCCTTCATAAAATGAACGCAGTCTGCTCTTTCCAATTTCTCTGGTACAGCAGAATATCTCAGGTTTTCTCTGCACACTT
The DNA here is from genome assembly GCF_019279795.1 of Protopterus annectens. Lineage (NCBI taxonomy): Eukaryota > Metazoa > Chordata > Ceratodontiformes > Protopteridae > Protopterus > Protopterus annectens. The sequence goes on from NC_056747.1 coordinate 778,382,164, forward strand.
TGTCTTCTAACTCTACTATTCTTTTGAAACAGCTCTTCTTGAGAAGCCTCATACTCATCCAGCCTTTTCTTCATTTCAGTGTCTGCTTTCTGCAGTTTTATCAGTTCATCTGTATATGTAGTTAAAACTTTTGATATTTTTTCAGTCTTTTTCTATTTGAGTTGATATAATTAATATTATTAATAATATAATAATATTATAATATGATCAATATTTTAATATTATTATAATATTATATTGTTAACATTATCAGTATTTCATTTATTTTAAACACTTCTGAGTGCATTTGATTATTTTTTTTTAATTTTGACTGTTTAAGAGACCCTTGAGTTTTTAATTCTCGGGAGAGCTTTTTGATTGTGTAGTCAGTTATGCCTGCATCATAGATTTCCAGCTTCCATTAACATTCTGTTCTTGGAGGTTTAACAATTTTGCCTAAGGACACTTAGAAATATTTACTTTCTATTCGGTAATTGTTAAGGAATTAAATTTTGTTAATTAGTGGGAGAAGCTGAGAGGTACAATTTAACTGCATTCTTATTTATTTGCTAGTGCTGTGAGACTACTACTGGTATGCGACTGCTTTGGATTTTCCCAATCACTTACCCTGCTCCTGTTGTGATTTTAAAATTGATGGCTGTTTTTCTGTCCACCCCTACTGTAAACTTGACTTTGAAAGGTCCTCCTAGTTGCATCTCATCTGCTTAATGTACCGGGCACTAAAATATCAAATTGGGAAGGCCCTCCATTTAAACTCTTAAAGCTTGAGTTAGCTTCTGTTTCATATCATCTCACTCACTTATCACACACAGGAATATTTAACATATTAATCCCCTTTTCCATCTTAATTTTGAAACACCTGTAATATCTAGGACTAGACTACCAGACACTGGAACTACTTCTCAGGAATCAGTTTGAAACAGGGGATATTATTTCCTAGCCTTCCTAGAGATTGCCAGTCACAGGAAAGGCTGGCAATTGCTTCGTAGGAGCCAGTTTGAAATTAATTCTACTGCTTTGGTTCTGGGAAGAAATGGCGTAGGGGGCATCTGACTGGGCACTGTGTATGGGACCTCACTGATTGGTTTGATTGCACTTTCAGTGATCAGAGCCTTTAGATCCTATGTGCAGCTTGGCTTTCTGTTGTATCCAGCTGCTACTATCTTCTAAGAGTACACTATAGTGAGTGCACTGAACCCACCAAATATGGGTTAATACTACTTGTCGGGAGACATCTTGGGATTATTGCTACTATTTTGCTTCTGATGAGAGAAGGAGCAAAGCGTCATGAATGGTTTATAACTGTGTATAGCACTGTTCAGACCGTCACTATCACCATTATCAGACAGGCAGCACCCTCCCATAATCAACTCCAAACCTCACAAGACACTACTCAACTGCAAACCTTATTGGCACTGCTCCCCCTTCAGCACACATTAGTAAAGACATGGAACAATGGATTTGTACTTTACTCCCATCTCTTCAGCCAGTCTGGTTGAAAACGGCATGCTGAGACAATGTACTGATTGTCTCTTGTTTACAACCACTTACTACTTAAACAAATGATACAATGTGTGAGAGATGTAGTTATATAATGTTACTGGAGCAGATTTCATACACAAAGCCACAGCAAATAACACGCAGGTTGTCAGTACTATATGCAACCACATTCAACCAGTCACACATAGCTCAGACAAAACACACAGACCTACATTTGCTGAGGCTCTTAAACATAATCTACCTAAAACAGAAGGACATCCTAAATGTAATTTTAGGAACAAGTACCTTCAGTAACCTCATCCACTGTGAAACATCCATCTAATAGTCACATTGCCTCAGTTGAAAAGCCATATGGCAAATCTTCACAGAATGCAATATTCTTGCCACAGGTGACTGCATAGTGAGACACAGCAATACACCACTCACCAGGCTGTACAATGAGTGGGTCATCATCAGTTGCCTATCAGGTATTAGGATTTAGCGTATCACTCATGTCCTTGCACAAGTACACATACGACAAAGCCATAGTATACTTGGGTGTAAATGACTTAAGATGTACCTCCATGGACTATTTTAAGAGAGATATAATGGAGCTTTTGTAATACGTGTCTGAGGCAGATATGAACCTAGCCTTGAGCAGTATTCTACCATCGCCAAGAATGCTGCAATAGGAAGAAAAGATTATTGATTTCAACAATTGGCTTAGCTTCTGGTGTTATTGTAAGCAGGTACAATATATATATCAGTCTGGGAAGAGATGGACAGCCTGAAGTATTTTGCCAGTGATGGCGTCACCTATCCTCAAGGCTTTAGTCTATTGGCTAAAAGCTTGTCCATCCCCATAGTGCCTTTTTTAGGTACTGTCAGTCTTCCTAAGCTTCCAACATAAAAAAAAACAGAATTTGGATAACATAAAGATTTTGTTGGTCAGTGCTGAGTTAACAAAAACTCCACTCCCTACAAGTTCTTCTGACTGCAGAAATCATTGATATATGTATTGATGCAGAGATCTGGTTCAAGACCAATGGCAGCACTCCATCAGTGAAGAGTTTCTATTCCTATCTCATATTTAGGCCCACCACATTACATAAAGGTACAAAAGGCAACTGTGTATCCATGTTCTTAAAATACATTTTATTTTCACACTTATTAGATTTCTCCACATCCAACCTACCATTAACAAAACCACACATCATATCATAGCTAACTATAGGATTCCCTTTATGTTTCACTCAGTCCATACCTCCAACCTAACCAGTATGAACTCATTGTGCAGTAAGCCAAACACCATTCTCATAAAAGACTTCAACTACCCCTCCATTAACAAGGAGACTTATTCATCGTCAAACATGTATGATGGACTTCCAAACTGGTTGAATACTGATTAGCAGATAAATTTCAGTTCTTCCAGAGTGAAAACAGAAACTGAAAAAAGGGAGCAACTGAAATTGTCATTTAGGGTAAAATTCAGTTGCTAGCTAGTAGATACACTTAATGGATGCCTGGAAAGAAGACATTTAGAGAAAGTGAAGGAAAATCAATCAGAAAAGGTGAAGAGACAACACTGGCTAGAAAGAATCCTGCAGCTGATCAGCAAAACACAGTTCAAACTTTAGCTTTGTTACAAGAAATTGCTTCTAATAATTTGCAGAAAAAATAAATCAAATGTACTCACAAGTAATTTAAATAAGTGAAACACTGAAGGAATATATCAACTCAAATAGCAAAAGTCTGAAAAACTAGGAGAAGTTTTAAACAGCTATTCAGATGAACTGATAACACTGCAGAAATCAGAGATTGAAATGAAGAAAAGGCTGGCTGAGTATGAGGCTTCACAAGAAAAGCTGTTTCAAAAAAATATATAGTAGTTAGAAGATAGTATGTGCAGAGAAAATCTGAGATTTTCTGCTGCACCAGAGAAATTGGAAGGAACACATTGTTTAATTGTAGGAAAGCACAAACAAGCAACTGGACTGGTGTTCCACAGCAAGGTTTGTTAATTGAAAAGACACATTGAGTGCACGCTTTAAACATGGTCATTGGAAAACAGCCAAGACCTACAATCTGATTCATAAAGATTACCAGTAAGTGAAGACTAAGCCCGCGGTGGTGGTGCTGCAGTAGCATTGTCGCCTCACAGTAAGATGCTGTCTGGTTCGATTCTCAGCTAGAGCGTCTTCTGCGTGGAGAAATGCGTGAATGGGCGTGCCTTCATTGAAGGTTGTGCATCAGGGCTGGTAACTAGGCATGTAAAAATCAACTACCAATCATTAGCGGACCGGAGTTCCGCTGTGGCAACCCCTAACTGGAAAAGCCGAAAAACACAACAACAACCAGTAAGTGAAGACTAAGTGTACACTTAGTGTATACTTTTTGTATTCAAGAACATCCCTACCACATCACTTGTGCTGTTTATTCACTCAGAAAGGATGCACTGTGTATAGTCCTATAGTAGTAAAGATGCAGTTATAATAACAGAAAAAGAAGACAGGTAGGAGAGACAGATATGTTTCTTAGACAATTTCCATTCTCTGGAACAGGATCCCCATCCATATGAAGTAGATCTCCTCCCTAACCCTATCCTGGCAGAAGAGAAATTTTTTAAAAACTGGAGACAGCAGAATTTTATAGAAAATTATTCTTCACTGTACACAATCCCAGCAAACAGCGAATTTTGGGAGACAGGAATAAGATTTAATCTGCTGTATCCGGCTGTCTAAAGAATATTTTTCCAGATGGATCAAAGACATTTCTGGATACAGAACAGGCTGAGGAAATAAAATGTTTGTTCAACAAAATGTGATCTAGCAAGCAGAAGGAAATTCTGCTTCTCATTCTTCTGACAATAAAGCTCATAGAGAGACTTTGCCAGTGAAACCTTTTCCATTGTTCCAAATGAAATTGTTTGACAGACAGAAAAAAAGTGCAAGATGTGGCTAGAAGAATTAAGGGTAGATTTGGACTTGAACCAACAACACTGAAATTATAGGTTCATGGGTGTATACTAGGATAATGACATATGCAACACAAATGTGACCCACAAATTTGATTTATATAGGGATGACTTTATTGACTTCCTCAGTCCATCAGAGACAGAGGCACTACACTGGGGTAAATTTCCAATTACCCATCCATTTGTTCAAGATGTGCTTAAATAGTGTTAAGCAGGAATTGTACTTCATATGGATGGGGAGCCTGTTACAGAGAAAGGAAATTCTCTGAGAAACATATCTATCTCTCCAACCATACCTCTCAACCTGGACACATCAAAAACCAGGACAAAGACCCACAAAAAGTTGGTATAGATGATAAAACATCTGTATGCTGATTAACATAAAATTTGCATATATGATTATGTAACCCACCCACCCCAATGGAATTGTGGGGTGCCAACATTCAAACGCAAATCGAAGAACAGACAAAATATTAAACACAAATGATAACCAGAACAATAGTGTTTTATTTATATTAACATCTGAACTTGTATAAAGCTAAACAAATTCCTTTTATAAAAATAAAATTAACTCCTAAACTCATATAAAATTACAATAAATACAATTTGTGTAAATATAGTTTCTTATTAAATAATAGCCTTTTTTCATCTTACTTTTCACATGTATTATCACACATGAAAAATTATTTTATTTATTTCATTAACTTTTTCACCGCTTACCCCTCATATTCTCCATACAACAGCATAGCCAGTGTAATTTTTTCTGTTTCTATTCTAGTCCATATTCCTTTTGTAGCATTCCACCTAGGACTGATTTTTTACTACATATATATATATATATATATATATATATATATATATATATATATATCTATATATGGGTCCTATTTGTTTTGTTGACAGTATGGTTCATGCACTTTCACTAAAGAAAACAAAAAAAAAACATGCCTGTTTGCATGTAGGATTAGTTGTACATCAACGTATACTGCTGATGCACAACTAAGGAAACTCTTGTTGAGATTGTAGTACAGTGGGGATAAGGGAAATTTTCCCTTTTCCCCACTGTAGTGCGATCTCAGAGTGAAAATATTAAAGTAGGGGGGTGCAGGGGGACTTGCCCCCTGCTGAATAATGTGTGTTTTTTTTATTTAGTTTTATTTTTTTATTCTGTGAAAGTGCATTTTCAATGGAATGCACTTTTGCGGAAGTGTGTTCAACAAAGTACGTTTCGAAGAACTGTACTGTCGACAAAACAATGTAGATCCACAGATATATATATATATATATATATATATATATATATATATATATATATATATATATATATATATATATATAAACAAAAGAAAAGCCAGAAAGGCCAAAACACTTGGAAAAAAATAAAAAATAAAAAATGAGCCATCAAGGCAGTAGAATGTCTTCACACAGTTTATTAAGAACCAGCAAGACTAAGCGCTTTCCCCAAAGAATACAAATGGCTTCATCAGAGTCCCTACAAACAAATCAGACCAACCTTTTATAATCTAACAAATAATTAATTAATTAATTAATCCAATCATTCAATCAAGTTACAAATCAACTTGCACCTGTCAAAACATTGCTTAATTTCCATTAAAATTGAAGACTAAGAACTTTATTGCATACCAATAATGAACCATAAAACATTACAAAAAAAATCTTAAATGCAATATAAAATGTATAATGTGATATCAGGCCTCTCCTCTGATGTACAGGATGACAACTATTGTAGTGCAGCAACATATTGGAGTATGTCTCTTTTCTGTGGATGGTGCTAATATGTGTTCCCCTCTTTACATCTCCAATCAAATGAACGTCAAGAAAGTCTATCTCCACCGGGTACCATTTATATGTGGATTTAAAAAAAGTTGGTAATGGCAATGACAACTCTAACCAAGGCACGTCACTTAAAATGCAGCTCATTTCCTTTGAGAAATTGTGTAGAAAATATAGAATGCTTCAGTTGCATAATACGTTCTTAACAAAATCTTTATCAGCAAAACAGGTTCCGAAGGTTTTAAGAGTTTGGAAGCAACCCTTAGGGACTGAAGAGGGTTATTCAGCGTTTCACAAACTGGTGGGGTTGTTCAACAGAACAGAGTTTGAACTGATGGATATAATAATAAAGAATAACGAAAGTAATTTGGCCTTTTTACTGAATGAGATTACTTTGTTAGATGAAAGTACTGTAACTGATTTACTCTTTGAGCAATATAAAGTTAATTACAAGAAAGTTATTAAAGACATTGTGAATTTTGTTAAAGGCAATATAAAAAGTAAACAATGAAAACTGGATAGAGATAGGGTGGACTATTTAAACAATAAGATTTATTCGTGTAATGTACAGCCCCAGGAAAGTGATAACCTTGATAGTAATAGAGGCCTCCCTAATAACGAAAATGTACAGAATAATTACGCAACAGGAGAAGTAAGGGGTGATGATAATGAGGACAGTAACGAACATTCTTTTCAGGAGGGCCAACAGTTGAGGAGGTCCGAGAGACTTGAAAATCAGGGGAAGGGGACCTCGAGGGGCTGGAACAATTACAATTACATGAACAGGAACAACAATTATTTCAACAGTAAACAAAAACGGGGGTGAAGGAGAGACTTTTACTGACTGATGTGAATGTTTCTGAAACTTATTCGGATGATGGAATTTTTCAAAATTTGATAAATCTGTATCAGATGAAGTAATGGAGTGTAACATATCAGAAAGTGAAGGGTTTTTTTTATATAATTTCAGCAATTTAAGTATATGTGATGGGCATTTTAGTTTGTTTAAAAAAGGAATTTCTTATGTACCTACTTACAAGACAGATATTACCAAATATGTGTATAGTTTGAAACTATACACAAGACAACTTAATTTAACCACGTAGTTTAATAATGCTATGAATGAAACCAATAGAAACCCAGGTTTGCAATGGAGGACTATGTTTATACCACCCAGTCATCCTGCTATAACTGACTTCGAGAAAATCTGTGAGCAAGAATTTAGGAAAATAGTGAAAGGGACAAAGGACAAAGTTAGTAATTTAACTCAAGAAGAGTTCAAAATTTTGAAGGAATTGGCCGGTAATTAAAAATTACTGTGTAAAAATATTGTGTAATGAAGCCAGACAAAGGAGGGGGAATTGTAATAATGTCTTACATTGATTATATTTCAAAAATGTATGAAATATTGAATGATTCCATGACTTATTGTAGGACCTTGAGGAATGAGGTAAACAGAGCATTTGCAAAATAGTATAGATGTTTTTGATTTAAATTTTTTAACTGTATAGAGACCAACTATTCCTGTTATGCTTGGCATTCCTAAGACACATAAAAGAGTACACAGTCCCCCCTTCAGACCAACTGTCGTGGCTAGAGGGTCAAAAACTTAACCTATTGCTGCATATATAGATAGATGGGCTAGTCAATTAGTCAAGGAGGCCCCACACATTTTAAAAGATTCATGGCACTGTTTAGAATTCCTGAGACAATCAAGTGCTGGCAACATGGACTATAGCTTTTTGACTGTTGATACGGTTAATTTGTTCTCATTAATACCCCATGAAGAGGGTATGGAATTTTTTCATGAGAGTCTACTGGGTAGTAAAGTAAATGAAAAGAACAAAATTAATATACTGGTTGAATTTATGGAGGTGGTTTTGGCAAATAACTACATTATGTTCGAAGGTGAATTTTTCCATCAGGAGAATGGTGTGGCTGTGGAGGATAAATGTACCCCTAGCTTTGTGAATTTAGTGCTTCTGGAATGGGGAAGAAGATATGTGTTTTCTTCTGCCTTTATAGCCAATATCGTGTTATATGTCAGATTTTTGGATGATATTTTGGTCCTATTGGGAGGGGAGGAAAACATGGTGGGGAGTTTTATTGAATATATTAATGGCACAACCACTTTCTTTAAATTCACATATAAATGGCACAGATTATCTTGACATTCATTTGATTAGAGAAGTAAATAGGGGAACACTTATTAGCACCATACACAAAAATGAGACATACTCCAATATGTTGCTGCATTGCAATAGTTGTCTTCCTGTACATCAGAGAACAGGGAGAGATGGTGAGAGTATCTCGCCTGATTAGTGATGATGAATTATTTAGTAAAGAGTTATGTACTTTAATAGGAATGTTCAAGAATAGGGGATATCCAGTGGGGTAACCTTTGAAAACAAAGAAAGAAGTTTTGGTAAAAATGAATACAACATGTAAACCAATTTTGAAAGATGTGGTCACGAATAATATAGAGTCTAAAGAGAAGTTTGACTCATATGCCCTAGTTTTACAATATAATCATGAAGCACCTGAACTAGTGGCCAGTATAAAAAGACTGTGGAAGTTACGTTTTGATAATGAATTAAAAGAAAAATTAGGGACCCAACCTATGGTTGTTTATAATAGGGGTAAAAACATCAAAAACATTTTGGAGAGAAGTGGGAGAACATATGAGGGACATAGATCATATATGCATAATTGTGGTGCCAGTAAGGTTTGTAAATATATTAATGATGGCACCTGTGTTGCTATCGGGGATTTGAATGTACAATATGGTGCCCAGGTAGATGCTACTGTAATACTAATATGATCGTTTATTTAGCCACTTGTTTACCTTTTCCAGGATTTTATGTTGGAAAAACCATTAGGAGTCTATGTGATCGTATTATGGAGCACCTAAGGGATATCAAAAATAAAAACATGCATAATGCACTATTCTTGCACACTTTGGAATGTCCCATGTTTAAAAGATTTGTATTCTTTATTATTGACAGAGTTCACAACAGTGTCAGAGGAAGGGAGGATAAATTGGAACTTGGAGTAAGGGAAGATAAATGGCAGCTCAGATTGAACGCTGGTTGCAAACCTAGATTAAATGATTTTATTGCTATAGCACACATTTTAAAGCAAAGAGTTTCCGTTATTTGAAGTCTTATTAAAGGGACCAAGTTGGTACTGATATCACATTATACATTTTATATTGCATTTAAGATTTATTTCTTTTGTAATGTTTTATGGTTCATTATTGGTATACAATAAAGTTATTAGTCTTCAGTTTTAATGGAAATTAAGCATTGTTTTGATAGGTAAAAGTTGATTAGTAACTCAGTTGAATGACTGGATTAATTAATTTATTAATTAATTATTTGTTAGATTATAAGAGGTTGGTCTGATTTGTTTGTAGTGATGAAGCCATTTGTATGCTTTGTCGGAAGCACTTAGTCTTCCTGGCTCTTAAACTGTGTGGAGACGTTCTACTACCTTGGTGGCTCATTTTTTATTTTATACATATATATATATATATATATATATATATATATATATATATATATATATATATTTACACACACACACACACACACACACACACACACACACACACACACACACACACACACACACACACACACATATATTACACAAAGGTTATAATGGGCTCTAAGTCATTTACAGAACATTCTGTGGTTAAAATGAGTTTAGATGAAGGATTAGATTTTTTTTATTCTGACCCCTAAAGCTTTTAAATGGAAAATAAACCCTTATATTTTACACCTGCAAGAAATACAGGGTTGCCTTTCTCCACAGTTTGAAAAACTTCTCTCAGACATACCAAACTAAGTAGTTGTATGGGGTATTCTACTTAATAAATAAGGGTATATCATTGAAAAAAACATAAAATTTAGCAAACAGACCCTGACAGATATGATTTGCCATTCTCACAACTGAATGATCAGTTAACTTACAAAATACACTGAACCAACTGATATTACCAACATTCTGGCAGACAGGTTTAGTGCAAACTTCACCGCCTCTCACTCCATAAAGGGCCTATAACCATACCAGAAGAATGTAGAGCCCTGGCAATCACTGACACACAGGTTAAAACAGCCCTAGCCAAAGCCAAAATAACAGCTTCAATGGGACCGGACGGTGTCCCAGGCTGTGTCTTACAAGAGCTTCAAAATGAACTAACTCCTCACCTAAACGCACTGTTCAAACTCATCCTCTCTACAGGCTATGTACCCATAGAGTGGTGCACAGCAACAGTTATCTCGCTTCACAAAGGTGGAGCCACAACAGACCCTGGGAACTATCACCCTATAAGCCTTACTAGCCTGGTCTGCAAGGCTATGGATAGCATCATCATGGAACTCATTAACAGAGACATTGGGAACCTCCAAACATTGGACCCTAACCAGTTCAGCTTTGTTAAAGGCAGATCATGCCTCCTAAACCTGGTGGACGTCTTTGAGACAGTTACCAAGGCTTTAGACAAGAGAAAGGAGGTCCACACAGCCTACCTAGATCTCGCAAAGGCTTTTGACAGCATTCCCCATTCTGGTATTATAGACAAGCTCACCAGACTGAAGATAAACCCCTACGTCATGTGATGGGTTGCCAATTGGCTCACGGTGAGAGTTGCAGGCTCTAGGTCCAACTCTAAACCGGTTACAAGTTGCATCCCCTAGGGCTCAGTTCTGGGACCCCTCCTGTTCGGTTTATACTTTGCAGAGGTACAGGCAAGCACAGGAGGACAATGGCTGACCAAGTTTGCAGACGACTGCAAACTGGGGGCCATAATTGACTCTCCAGCTAATACAGATATCCTCCAGAAGGGTCTCACTGAGATGAATACCTGGTGTCAAAATCATGGCTTCAAGCTAAATGCCAAAAAGTGCATAGTCATCCCCTTTGGAAAAAACAAAGTACCCGTGAACTACCACATATGTGGTAGTCCCCTAAATACAGAAAATGTAATATTGGATCTGGGGACCCAAGTAGATAGTAATCTCTCCTTTGATAATCATATTGCCAAGGTGGTTAGAAAATCCTTCTATGTGGCCCACCTAATCACAAAGGGGTTCACATCTAGAACAAAAGTGGTTATTGTGCCCCTCTACGCATCACTCATCAGACCCATCATAGAGTACAATGCCCCATTTGGGATGTACCTTACAAGACACCTGCAACAGTTGGAAAGACCACAGAAGTACCTCACCAAGAGGATTACTGGCCTCAAACAGATGCCATATGCAACCTGATTGAAGAAGCTCCAGCTGTACTCAGTTGTATACTGCTTACTCAGAGGTGATCTCTGCCTGACATACAAGGCCATTTCCAACCCAGAATTGAGGGACATGCTCCACCTAAAAAAAAAACAAATCCCTGAGAGCCACACGCTCCAGGGATCTAAACCTCACCACAACGATAAATAGGATGTGCTGGAGGGATAGATTCCTGTCCCAGAGACTCCCCATGCTTTGGAACAGGATTCCAATCTATATTAGGCAGAGCACCTCACTAACACTCTTCAAGAGAAACCTTGACGTGTGGATGGGAAACAGAAAATTTACCCCGAGGATCACTGAAGTGGCTCTGCTAGACAGAGGCACAGGGAACTAATGGCTCTGCTGGACAGAGGCACAGGGAACTAATCTAAGGGGGCGGTGAAATCCAACACATTCTGGCTAGGCTTATAGATGCACTGGGGCAGATAACCTAGTACTTACCTATGAACCTATGAACTTAGAAAGAAGGTAGAATGACAGTAATGTATTTTCATTGTTCCCAAATTCCTTCAGCCTCTTTGCATAGATTGCATCTTTATACACTGATAAAACTAAAATCTGCATTGCAGATGTTGTATATACACAAAGGGATTTTATCAGTCAGATTATATTGTTAATGTTTATTTAACATTTGTTTATCGGGAAAGTCCAACTTGGAACAAAACCAATTTTCATCGGAGGCCTTGGGAGAAATGCTCCAGAGGCATGTCTTTGTAATGTGGGAGGAAACTGGGGCACACAGAGAAAACCCACACAAATGCAGGGAGTACTGAAGACACCCCAGCTGAGAATTGAACTGGAGAACCTCTTGCTGTGAGGTGATAATGCTACCAATGCACCACTGCGCCATCCTGTTCAAAAATTACAGACAGCAAACTTATCCAATGGTGGTTCCTATGGCAATCTCATGAACAACTAACACCATGCATGGGGCTTATTAGACAAGAAGGGGACTGACATAGGGAAGGGTTCATAGGTTCATAGGTTCATACTAGGCTATCTGCCCTAGGGCATTTATAAGCCTACACACACACACACACACACACACATTTTCACACGGTTTTGAGGTTAGTATACTGTGCCTCTGTCTAACAGTGACACAGAAGTGATAGGGGTATTAGGTCTTCTCCTGATTACACACACACACACACACACACACACACACACACACACACACACACACACACACACACACACACACACACACACACAAACACACACACATACTTCTAGATTGCATGCAAAGAAATAGTACACTATACCCATTCATGACCAACCATCCCTTAACTGTTATGACTGTATATACTGCATACACATACACAGACACAAGCTCAGGTAGGACTTTTGCATTCCCTGCATCCAAACCTGCAGAAAAGTTCACCAATTGTTTTTACATTTAAACTGAATGGACATCAATGGTTTAACAAACTGGAACAAATAACAATTCCTGTTCCCAAAGACCTTTAGTCTAGCAGAATTTTTATTCAATCCACTTCATTTTTGACCCATCCATTCAGTACACCCAGCTCTGGGATCCCTATACTTTCTTGCTCAAAAATTGTCTAGAAAGCCATTGATGGCTGCTCATGGCTATTGCTGCCAAGTAATCAAGCTAACTTTTGATGGATCTCTTATATACGAGCTGTTGTGTACTTCAGAAAAGAACTAAATACTAGTTTGCAATACACACATTATTCATAAAAGCAGCCATGAAAAGTGTTTGTTGATCATGTTTGCTATAAACGGGGTCAGCTGTCACTTAGGAAATTGCCTCTGTTGTTCAGGTCCTGCAATAACACTCCACTATCAGGGATCGGAAAGATAGGAATGGACTTCCTAAAATGACTGAATTGCAAACGTTCACATTTTAATAAAGTTCAAACCGCAGTTAAAATACTCAGTAAACCACCAAGCTGCACTGATGATGCCTTGTGCAAAGTTTTATGTGGAAAATTATAATTTTAAGTTATGGAGTTCTTTATCTGGACTTGGACTTTGTGCCTGGAATGTTATTCAATTTTTAAACAAGCAAAGACGTTCAGTTGCCAGGACTCAGTTATTTGAATTTCTAGTGTTGTTGAGAGCTGAGGGTTTATTTACGGAAAGGGTAACAATTAGCCAGTTTTTGTGGGTTTTGTGATAAGCAGCCAGTTACTCAGATGTAATATACCTATTACCATTTTCTTTACACACAGAGACTTTCCATTAGGCAATAACTTTAAGGCATAACATTCCTTTTTTTTTAATTCTTTTTTACTTACCCGAAGTCAGAGGTCGAATTTGAGCCGCCAGAGAAAGTACACTTTCTCACTTTGGGACTGGGAGTGCATACTGAACTTTGTACTACAGTCTGCAGAAGTAAGTTGAGCTTGGCTTGGGCACTTGGCAGAATTTTAAACTTAAACTTAAACTGTAAACACAGCGGTGCTGAGTACACTCACTTGCTGCTGCCTGGCCTGCTTAGTGCACTGCAGCCCTCTGCTATATTCCAAATTACCACCAGATCCAAACAAGAACATGGTAGTGCAGGGTATGGCATAGTCATGGTAATTTACCAAATGTGGTGGTAAGCTGTTTGCCTTGTGATCGAGAGAGCACCTAGACAGCTAGGCTTTGATTTGCTTCTTTCCTCACTCACTCAGCACAAATGAACTTCCCCTGCAGGATAATGAAACCAATGAGACAACATTAGCTGATTATCTTAATCGTGCAGAACTTGTCAGCTGCACTTACATTCTGGCAATGTAACGTTAAAATAACAAATAGTGAACACCAACCACGCTAGAGCAGGATAAACACATCTACAATAATGAATAACGGGTCTATATTATATCATCGAACGCTTAAAAAAGCAAACGCTGATTGATCGACCTAATTTAAGAGAAAGCTTACAATCTCGAACTGTCAGATCAGCGATTTTTTTCCCAGGGAAAAAAAATTGCTGATCCAAAACACATACACACAACACAAGCACACCAAACAAACAGAAATCCACACACATACACCTAAAATCTGATACCTAACCCTACACTAAACTATGCACACACCACTAACTACTCACTTACCTTAACCCAAACCCTAACCCTAAGGTCCGTCACTATCGCACACTCACCTCACTCGCTCCCTAACCCTAACTCACTTAAATCTGCCCTAACCCTCATGTCCACTCAATCGCACACACACCTAACCTGAGCCCTAACTCTAACTCACCTAAATCACCCTAACACTCACATCCACACAATCGCACACTTACCTGAATCCAACCTGTAACTTTCCATCATAACACTGAAAATACCAAAGCAACACAAATGGACAACCGAATTCTTCCCTAGGAAAAAATTAGAGTTTCTGCTGCTTCGATATTTTGCAGTTTCATGAAAATAAGTTCAATCAATCAGCGTTCGCTTTTTTTAAGCAATCGAGGATATAATATAGACACCAAATAACACATTTTAATGTTATTAAATGCTTTTGTCCTATGTGGCACTAAGGGGTTCATCAGAATTATTTTGATGTGTTATTATAGGATCATAGGAGGTTACTAGGCTAACAGCTCCAGAGCCCTTGCAAGCCTAGACAAGTTCAACCCATGTTCCCAAGAGTGTCTGTGTCCAAGAGGGACACACGTGGAACCCCGAGGGTGAATTTCCGGTTACCCATCCAATCATCCAAATTATGCTGAAATAGGGCCAATGAGAGGCTTGGTTTAACATGAATAGGAAACTTGTTCCAAAAGTGGGGCAACCTCTTTGCGAAATCTCTCTCTCCAGCAAGTTCTGTTGATGTCACATACCAGATTAAGGTCCTTTCAGTGAGTGACCTGTATGCCATTTGACTTGCGAATGTGCAGCATTTCCATTAAAGCTGGGTCAGAGATTGCTCTATATGCAAGGCACAGGTCACTTCTGAGCAGCTGTACAAACGTAGAGTAAAGTGACAATGATTTCAGTCTGTCTGCATAAGACAGATCTTAAAGACCTTGAGTTTTCTTTGTAAGGAACTTTTGGGGTCTCTCCAGTTGCTTTAGATGTTTAGAAAGGAATGTACCAAAGGGAGTGTTGTACTCTATTATTGGCCTGATGACGGAAGAGTACAGGGGGGTTATAACCTCTTTTTTTCTGATGGTAATGCCCTTAGTTATGACATGAGCAGTATAAAATGCTCTTCTTACCACTGTGGAGAGATAGTGATAGAAGTTAAGGTTGCTGTAAACCTGTGTGCCCAGATCTCTCACCACTGACTGTGTGCTTTGGGTATTGCTACTTGTGTTAGTTTGCAGGAACATCACCCTTGCCTAAGGGGATGATAATGCATTTTTTGCATTAATTTTTAGACCATGACTTTGGCACCAGTCATTAGTCTGTGTAAGATCTTCTTGCAGAATGTTGACACTGCTAGGGGTTTCAATGATCACTCCCAGTTTGCAGTCATCAGCAAATGTTGTCAGCCACAGTCCTTTAGTAGTTTTAGCCTATACTTCAGAGAAGTAGATTCCAAACAGGAGGGGTTCCAGAACTGATCCCAGTGGAACGCCACTAGTTACAGGTCTGCTGGAGTAAATGTAGTCCTTTATTTTGACCATATGAGTTCTATCAGTGAGCCAGTTTGCAACCCTCTTGACAACATATAGGTTGATACCCAGCTGGGTGAGTTTATCAGTGATGCCTGAGTGGGAGATGTGTCAAAGGGCTTGGCTACATCCAGGTAGGCCGTATGCACAGATTTACCCTTGTCTAGGCCTTTGGTGACTGTCTCAAAGAAGTACAAGTTTAGCAGGCATGATCTTCCCTTGACAAAGCCAAACTGGGTGGGGTCAAGCATTTGGAGATTTCCTATATCTTTATTAATAAGGTCCATGATGATTCATTCAATGACAGATACGGCTGGTCAGGCTAATGGGTCTATAGTTCCTCGGGTCCATGAATGCACCCCCTTTTGTGCAATGGGATGACAATAGCTGTTTTCTGTTCCACTGGGATGAAGCCAGTGCTTAGGCTGTGATTGAAAAGCGTGCTCAATGGTGATGCTAATTCCTGTTTTAACCCATGTAGAAAACAGGATGGGATGTTGTCTGGTCCCACAGAGACTGTGTTTTTGGTTTTGATGAGGACATTTAAGACCTGCTCTTCAAAGATACCAGGTGGGGGACAGGTATAGGGATGCTTTGGGGTGTATGTGGCAGGGACAGGGGAGAGAAGTTTTCACTGAACCTGTCAGCCAGCAGGTTTGCTATATCCACAGGTTCTATATATGTAATACCATTAACTACGAGTTAAGTGCAAATCTGGGCCTTACCTTTGAGGTTATAGATGTAACTAAAGAATGCTTGTGGTTATCCTTAATTAGGGAAGCTAATTTGAATTTGTTTCCAGTTTTGAGACCATTCCTTCCTACTCTTACAGAGCAGTTTCTTTCTTCTGTTGAATAGCCTGTTGAAGACAGTTATCCACCAGGGAGGTTTGTTTTTCCTAGAAGATCTTGCTTTGGTTCTATCAGGTACGGCAGAGTCAATACAATTGTACAGGTGCTTGTATAAAGCATTGGTGTATAACTTAGCATAGGTGTCTGTTCCATCAGTGGGGGTAGGAGCTTTGAAGCTATATATGCCATCACGTAGCAGGTTATAATTGGCCTTGGAGAAGTTTTTTAGTCTTGTTGTTGCTAAGGGGGAGGGGGTCTTGTGTTACAGTTATTTTTAGCCAGACTGATCTGTGGTCAGATCTCAACAGGGATGGCTACACACTGGGGGTGGTGCAGTGGTCCCCCATGTCCAGGGCATTAGAGTGAACAAAATCCAGGAACCTTTGGGTGAATGAGTTAGAACACGTATAATTTACCCAGTCTATGGATGGGTAATTAAAGTCACCCAAAAGTAGGGTGTTTGGTTGTATCTTGATTGACTCAAGTAGATCCAGTTAGGCTGAGTGGATGTCCCGATTCATGGAGGGGGTCTTATACCTGGCAATGACCTGAAGAGAGTTCTTACTTACAGTCAATTATGCCTGAAGTAATTAAAGGGAATAGTGTTGTTTAACCAATCTAGAGGTGTAATTAACTTTAATGAATATTGATACACCACCTCCTTTAGTTCTCACACCTTCAGTTTGTGGTCTGAATGTGTGGAAGCAAATGTAATCTGGTACAGCCAGGATGCTCTCCGCAGCCTTAAAGCAAGTCTCAGTGACTGCGAAAATCTCAGCATCTTCCAGGGTGAGGATTCCTTCCAGTGAGTGCACTTTCTGGTTTAGACTACTAGCATTTAGCAGCATAACTTTAAGGTTGTTTTAGAGGGTATTTTTACATTGCAAAGTTTTTTTCTTGTGACATTGCTTAAAAAAGGCACTATGGGGATAGCAAGAGCCTTAGGCAGTAACCAAAATCCCAAGGGAGGCTTATGAAGACCATCTCTGGCAAAGCATCAAGGTTTTTCAACCATGTTATTCCAGGCTGACAGATATTGGATCCTCTTTGAATGACATCAGAAACTACGCCTATTGTTGAAGTCAGTCATTTTTTGTTTGTATTGAGGTATCATCCTAGGAGAAGGTAAAATACTACTTAAGGTTAGGGACATACCTGCCTGAGACACATAATCAGAGAGCTCAGTCATTTCTCACTTCATATAGTCCAGTGAGGTACATCTCAAGTTGTTCACATCAACATGGACTATGACAGAGTCATAACAGTACTTCTTGTTGGGAGATCTGAGTGCGTGTGATGTGGAAGGAACCACTGCATCAAGAAACCAGCAAAATTACATTGCCAAAAACCTACTAAAAACAAAACCATTGTTTTTAGTAGTTTTTGGCAATGTAATTTTGCTGATTTCTTGATGCAGTGGTTCCTTCCTTTTACTTGGTAATTAGACTTACATCTCTTTTTTTGGTAAAAGCAGTGTGAGTGTGCTAATGACGCACTAACACAGCCCCAGTATCTCTGATTGGCTGGCAGTCTACCTGAGTACCTCATGAAGCGTGATGACGTCAGCCACAACTTGAAAAAAAAATGAAAAAGTCCAGAATTAAAGGGACCACTCTGAAATTCGTGGCACCCCATTATTTTGCTATCAAAACTGGTAAATACCAAGGAATTCAGTATGGAACAGAGGTATGTCTCCAACCTGTCTTATTTATGTCACAAGCAAAATTTAGGTATTTTGATCTAGTAGTCCTTATGTTGTCTGTTTTGTGGATATGCAAAAGGTTCATGAAAGCCTTGTACTACAGAAAAAGATCATCTGTCTGTAGTCTGTACGCTGCAGAGTAAAAAAAACAAGGCTTTGAGGTAATCCACGTATAACATTTTGTTTACTCTCTATATTCTTTTTATAAGGAGCCTTTGTGGACATTCTGCTTGCATCTGGTCAGTTACATGCCAAAGGTGTCATTATACTCTGTGATGGGTCTGATGGGGGCCAAGTACATTGGTACAATGACCTCTGTGGATCTAAATGCCATGCCCTTACTTATAAGTTCAACAATATAAAAGGATTTTCTTACTACCTTGGACACATATTGGACAAAGTCTAGATTACTGTCTACATGAATTCACTGACTAGTGAATCAACTTTTAAGGATGCTTTAATGATGACATAGTTACCCAGTGTGGCTAACTTCCCGAAAGATACTTTAATGCATTTCTTGATATTGACTTTTAAGCCATGGCTTTGGCACCAAGCATTTGTTTGTGTTAGACCTTCCTGAAGGGTATTCTCATCTTGGGGGTAGGATTCAAGGAATGCTCCCAGCCTGAGACTATAAAGCACCAATCACTTTTGTGAAATATGAATTTGCAAGAAAAGGTGGTTGAGAGAGAATGGAATTTTGTTGACTTTGTTAAAGTTGTGGGTGGACTGTAAAGCATATTCCCCACTTTATGTCACTGTGTTTAGAAGGACACAATTTATGCTCTTATTTGTATTTATTTAAAATATTTCATGATATATATAAATTGAGTATTATTGTCAATCAGTTTTGTACAGTGTGCAATCAGAGGTATTTTAAATGTGGGGGTAAGCCACTATTGTATATATACAATATATTAAGGTAAACAAGGACTTTTTATTGTAAGAACTATATGCTTACACTATAACAATATAAGAAAAGGTTGGAAAGAAACAAGTTTAAGTTAATATAATGTTGTGATCTTGAGCTGCTGGAGTGCGATGTACAAATTTACTGATTACATTATATGTATAATTAATTTATCAATTTCTCTTTTTTTCACAAGGGTGAATGTTTAGATTAATGTCCTTAGCTTAAGCTATCAGCATTTTTTGTAAGCAAATAGGCTTGGTAAATAATATAAAATGATGAAAGGCATGAAAAATCTAAGTTTTTTTTGCATCTCCAAAGATATTAGCCTATTTTTTTCTATTAGCAAATGTTCTCACGGGGAGACATTAAGTCTGCAGCTGAGGGTGGTCAACCAGGGGAATTGTATACATTTTGTTCTCAGTGTAATTTGCAAAGATTCATCCTGCATCTGTGGAGGTGTTAGTTGTTTTTTTCCCCTTTGCTGATTACTTTTGTTAGGGAGGTGAAGTCCAAACTGATCTTCACCAGCTACAAGACAGAGAAATTTATTACAGCTCTGGCACCAACCCAGTAAAGGATAAACATACACACAGCTGTCTGTAGGTGCAGTCAATTAATATTGAGAGTTCTGAACATTCTTTGCTGCATGAAATGCAAAATTTATTGGCACAATGGCAAGATGTTCAGTAAAAAAATAAAGCCTGAAATTATGGGAAGTGAATAAGATATAGTATCCCCCTTAGCAGCCTTAATGATTTAATGTGTTTGATAGAACAGAGCACCACTTAGTTTTATTTAAAGATAGCCAGTGCACTTTTTTCTTAGGGGTAAAAGTCAATGTTTCTTGAAACTATACAAGTTGTTTTTTTTTACATCTGGGAGGGGAAAAGAGCTAAGGAAAGAAGAGTCAACAATCCATGTAAATGTGAACACAGCCTTTAACATGCACTTCAACAAGAGTAAGCTAAATTTTAGATTAGGTAATGCTTGTGGGTGCAGCTGTTTATTTGGGACAATTGTTCCTATCTGCAGGGTTAAACTTCATTTGTTGAAAATGTACATGGTTTTATGTGTGTTTGTCCTGAGCTAATAGCAAAATCTGTTTATTTATTTTCTTGAGGGTTTTCATTTAAGCAAAAAATCTTGAAAATGTGATGTGTACAAGTGGAGATAATAAGAAACAACTGTATAAAAGATCAGCATGACACACAGTGTATGCATACAAGACAAAAGTTAGAAATGCGCATTCAAAAAAAGCTGACATGTAAAAGAGGTTGGTACCAAAGCTTTTTAACGTAATGACTGGTACATTCAAACTGTCTTGGAATGTAAATGGCCTTACAGGTATAGACAAAAAAGAAAAGAGTTTTGGCTTATATTAAGAAATGCACAGTGCAAAAAGCAAGGCTGAAGGAAACAGATTTGGAAAGAAATGAGCCTTTGAATTTTAACAATCAAAGGATTTCAGGATGGATATGCAGCAGAATATCAGGGATAAAGGAAAAGAGAGTAATAATACTCGTTGCTATAGAGGCTCCTATAGTGACAGAAAAAGAAAAAAAACAAAGACAGTATTAGTATATTTGTGTTAGTGAGAGGCTATGATCAAGGAAGGAGGATTATACTTGTTGTTGTGTCTTTTGGCTTTTCCCAGTTAGGGGTCGCCACAGCGGAACTCTGGTCCGCTAATGATTGGCAGTAGATTTTTATATGCCGAGTTGCCGGCCCTGACGCACAACCTTCAATGAAGGTATACCCATTCACACATGTCTCCACACAGAAGGAGGATTATACTAGCATGTAATAATAGCATGTAATAACATTCCACCAAAAATTGCTATTATTTAACTTCAAAAAAGTTTGAGAGAAAACAGGGAGTATTACTTACAGGTGGGGCTGGAACTTGTGTTGCAATAATGAGGCTGTAACAGGGAGGCCTAATTACCTATGATGGAAATTTAACAAAATAGAATGCATTCCTGAAGACATTTATGAAAATAGTTGGTATGGGAGGCATGAATTTATTAGTAGGAACTCAAACAGAAATTACATGTTATTCCAAAAAGTATAATAACTGGACTATACTGAATAGAATTTATATTTCACTGAAGCATGTGTATTTATTTGAAATTTTCAAAACACATCCAATAACTATCTTAGATCATGTACCAATAAAACTAAGATAATAATGCAGGGTAATGAAGTAAATGAGACACTGGCACTTACCCACCTACCAGTTAAAATGAGAGGAATTCAGGGAATAGGCAGTGGCAATTATTAGACAGTTAATAGTGAAGACAAAATTTCTTCAGAAGGGATAGCTAAAGAATGGGATAAAATGAAAATGGAGTTGAAAAAAGAGTAGAAATAAAAACATAATATATATGGTTAAGAAGTAATGGGAATTATTTAGAGGGCCTAAGAAAGGTTAAGCCACTATATAATGAGGGTAATCTCAAGAACAAGAAGAGGACAAACTGCAAAGTGCTGAAGTGAAAATAAGGGGTTATTTGAATAATATGCATGAGTAGAAAGATTGCTATTAAACCACTATTTCTGACAACTGCATTGCACAAAACCTTTTAGGTCAATGATTTAGGCAACAGAAAGTAGAAAGGGTTGTCACCAAGCTTAGGGAAACTATAACAAGAAAACTAACCAATGATCCTATAGCACTATATCAATATAAGAGATATTTCAGAAATTTTATAAACATATTGTATAAAGCAGAGAAATTTGAAAACTAAGAAAGAACTCACATAGAAGTATTTATAAAATACTTAATTATGCCAAGGTTAGAGGAAGATGAGCAAACTAATAGGTAAGATAGGATGAGATGAGCTAAATGGTGATGCATAATGAATAAACAGGAAGTCTCCAGGAATATAAGATTTTCATGTGGAAGGTTGGAAGTTAGTTGTGATGAAAGTGATAAAGATCTGTGATATTTTGTTTAAAAGTATTTTAAAAAGAGGGAAAGCACCAGCATCTTGAAAGGAAGCTGTGGTGGCTGTATTACCCAAAGAGGGTAAAGTCCCATCAGACTCAGCTTCATATGGCCCCCTTTGTCTTTTCAACCATGGTATAAAGTGTTTATGTGGTTTTGTGAAGGAGATGCAAACATTTGACAACATTAATAGAACAATGATGATCCAGAACGAAGCAGAATGTAAGAAAATATTGCTCTTGTTGGTGGGTCTTGATGCAGAGAAACTATTCAAAACAGTAAATTGGATTTTTATGTATAAGACAATGGAAGTATTTCCATTCCCTGATACAATAATAAGACTAATTAGGAAAATATATGAAGGAGCAGAGGCAAGAATTAAAGTGGTAGGGTTCTTCTCATTTTAGTTATCTTTGAACAAAGGAACCAGGCAGGGTTGTCATCTTCCCGTTTACTATTTGCTTTATATTTTGAGCCATTGGCAAAGAAAATAAGGGAAGCAAAAATTCAAGGATATAATTGATATGGAAATCAAGAAAGGTTGGCTTTCTTTGTAAAATGATATTATTTTGTACTTAAGAAATCCCGAAAAGGACATTTCAGTTTTGTGGAGTATTTTGAGACAGTTTAAATTTTTTCAGGATAGAAAACTAAAAAAATGATTCAAGTCTTTTCAGGATATAAAGTTGACAATAAAACAAATGCTATATCTGGAAATTATGTACCCACAGATAAATTTGTTCAGTAATGCCATATTTATGGGGACACAATACCATGACATATTTAAAAGTACTTCCACCGCCAAGGATATGTGGGAAGAGATTAAACAAAACAAAAACTGAAAGTATTAAATAAAGGATATGGATAGTAAGATACAAGCATTGAAAATGTGTTTAGTTTCCTTAGTTTTATATACAGATCAGAAATACATTTTTCAACCAGAGATGTAGCTGTAGGCAATAATTAATAAAGAGTTGAAGGGATTTATCTGGGAGGTAAGAAGGCAAGAGTTAAGTTGTATAATCTGATCCTCCCAATAGAACAAGGTGGTTTAGGTCTATCTGATTTGAAGGTATAATTTAGAGCTGTGCAGTTAAGGATCATATATATATATATATATATATATATATATATATATATATATATGGGTCTACTTCTATTCGCTGACAGCCCATTTCACTGAAACCCATTTGGTCGACAGCTCATTTCATTGACAAAAGTATTCAAGGCAAAAACCTGGATTTTGCCCCCCTCCCCACTGTTGTGTGACTGTGGAGTTGTTATATATAGTTGGGGGTGTGTGGGGGGCACAGCCCCCCACATTGGGGGGTGTGGGGGGTGCAGCCCCCCACCTAGAATGTTTGTCGATTAAATGAGCTGCCAACGTAATGGGTTTCAGTGAAATGGGCTGTCAGCAAATAGAAGTAGACCCATATATATATATATATAAAACACAAGGAGAAAGTTATAATTTAAAGTATTAAAGGATGTTGATGAAGTGGCGAGGAATTCAAGAAATAAGGAGAGAGAAATGAATTTTGGATGCAGATCCTAGAAGAAAGAAACAACTGCACAGCATATTATATTTATAAAGTACAGAAAGGATTTTAAGAAAAAAGTCAACATGGGAATGGAGAAAGAAATTGTGCCAATAGGGCTGACTACAAATATTTGTATAGAAAATAGTCAAGAAAGAATTGGAATTTACTGGAGAAAACTGGCATAGGAATGGAAGTTTCAGTAACAAATAACTAGAAGGGGAAATGTGACAGAGTGGAAGGGGCCAAGAAGGAGTTTGAACTGCAGGTTAGAGACTGCCTTCCCCACCAGGAATTGATATCCAAGTATAGGCAAAGGGAAGGAGAGTTTTAAGTTAAAGACCTGTTTTTGGTTGAATCTAGAACAGAAGCTGCTGTGAAAAGGGGTTTAGTAGTTAGTAGTTTATATAAAATATTGCATGATACATATAAGAATGGAGCATAACAGAAGATTAGAAAAAATTAGGAAGAGAGACTGGAAAAGCAATTTGCAAGAGAACAATGGGAAGACATATGTAGTCCAGAAGGTTTAGGATTTTTGCTTGAAGTGTATGTATAGATGTTTTAATACCCCAATCATACATCAAAGAATTTTTGCTCAGGTAGATAGCAAATGTTGGAGGTGGGATTGGGAAAAAAGAGGTAAATGGGGAGTGTAATGAGCTGGTAGATTTAAAAAAATTCCTACAGAATACTTGTGCCAGAAATATTGGGAAACCAAATGGCAGTAACTAAGGAAATGATTAATTCTGAGCTGAGACACAAGATCTGAATTGTTAAGACATAATAAGGCCTTAAGTTTAATTCTATTGGCTGCCAAAAAGCAATTACTAGAAAATTGAAATTAAAATCTAAACCAATTGTATTTGAAGTGTTATATATTGTAAAATATATGAAAGAATTGAAATATAGTAATGGCAATATGGTTTATTTTCTTTTCTATTATTGTATGTGTGCCTATATCTTAAGTGATAATTTAATAAAGGTATTTAAAATATGTTTGTCCAGAAATTTCAGGACTTGTGTTTAAAACTATGTTTGTCCAGATATTTCAGGACTTCATCAATACAAACGCTCTAGAAGACTTAGTCTGTACCCTAAACAGGGGCAATAAAATCCTGACAAATCAGTCACATTCACCTTAAGACCAAATCAGGAATTATTTCCAATACCTTGGACTTTAGAGATTGTGTCAAGATTAATGTATTAAAACTGAATGATGACTTGGATAAGTTCAAAAGCTCTTTCCATCTGGATGACCCCACTACTTGTACAGACTCTTTTACCTCAAAATTTTAGCAAATGTAATAGCTGCAGCAATGCATCTTTCCCTTTCAGAAGTAAATACAACACCAAACTTAAAAATAAACCCCAATGGTGGAACCCTTATATAAACATGCTCTATAATAAAAGAAGAAACTCTTTGCACACACAACTAAATTTTACTCTCTAGATGGTAAAAATGTCCTTGCTAAATTTAACAAGGAATTCTTGACCTCTAATCAAAATCAGCCAAAGCCAGATATGAGGAAAAATAACTAACAGGAGAAGGATAACCACAATGTATTCTTTATGTTGGAAATATCAGGAAAAAAATGCCCCAAACTTTGCAGAGTTAATAGCTAGGATATGACATACTCAGAACCAGAGGACATAGCCAATATACTACAGACAAATTTAGTTCAACCTTCACCCTCCTCCCCTCCTATACTCCGTATCAAATATCTGTATTTACACCCTCCCTCAAATTTCTGAAGAACAAGTCCTCAATGCACTATCAAAGGCTAAACTCACAACTTCTCTAGAGCCAGATAACATGCTAGGCTGCCTACTTCTTAGTCTGAAACATGACTTGTTAGACCTCCTGCAGAATTTAGTCAGCATCAGCCTCCAAATTAGTTTCATGCCAGATGAATGGAGAACAGTAATAGTCATCCCCTTGCATCAACAGAGATGGGTAAGTATAGACCCTTAAGTCTTACCAGCCTCATTTGTAAGGCCATAGAAAGGATCATTATGGAATTAATAAATAATGGCATGGGTAACCTGTAAACTGTCAACTGAAGCCAGTAAGGATTCATCAAGGGCAGATCCTGCCTACTTATCCTGCTTGACCTCTTTGAGCAGTTTAATGAAGCAATGGATGAGGCAAATCAGTCCACACACCTCATACCTAGACCTTGCAGAGAAGTCCAATTCTCTTTTTATCTAAGATACTCATATATCACAGATAAAGTCTCCCAGCTACATGTAAATTCACGTGTAACTCATTGCATAGCAAATTGGATCACAAATAAAACCCAGAAAGGTAAGGTGGACAGCTTTACCTCCTTCAAATGATGTGTCATTAGTAGCATATTCCAGGGTTCATTCCTTGGGCCACTCCTGTTTGGCATTTATTTTTCAGAGGTGAAGGCAAATGTTAAGGCTTTATGGTGAACCACATTTGCAAGATGACTACAAACTTGGTGCCATTATAAAATCCCCAGAGGATATTAAAATCTTCCAAAATGGTCTTTCCCAAACCAATACTAGTGTCAAAACCATGGACTAAAACTAAATGCTAAGAAATCTACCTTCCCATGTAACTATCCCATTAGCAAGTATATTGCCTCCATGTAATTACAACTCTTTAATGATAAATTCCGCATATATGCTGTGTTCCCACCCTAAGCAGAAGACAGATGCCCATTCCCAGTGGAAGCTGTGTGCAATACATCATGCCAGACTATGTTAGTGAATTCCAGTGAAATCCCACATTTATTTCCTGTATATAAAAATATGAAAGTCCTCCTTTGAGATTTTCTAATGAACTTTATGGAATGCCTAGAGGACATTCAGTTCCAGAATATAGCTATAACTGCTGTTCTACCATTACGGATTTCATTACAACTAATTGTTGAAATTGCTGCACAATGTCTGCCTTAGCACCTATTATTTAGTGCTGCCAGGTTTGCAGCCAGAGAAATGTTTCTTTGGTAAAATATACAGGACTTCTACTTCTGATATAATGATGTAATAACTGCACACTGAATATATATTCTGAACTTGTGCTGTACTCCTTACCTTGAGCAGAAGTCATGTACTCACCCCAAATGGAAGCTGAGGATAATACTGAGCAACCTCATTTGTTTGTCCAGTTACTTGATTCATCTATTTCAAGATTGTGAGGGAGGTGGAGCCCAAACCGATCTTCAATGGGTACAAGACAGAAATTTATTACAGATCTGGCACCAACCCCCTACAGGATGCACAGAAACACAAACACATATTTACCACAGATGCCATTCATAGGTTCATAGGCTGGTACTAGGCTATCGGCCTTAGGGCCTATACAAGCCATAACAATTCCCTGGCTATTTCTTCCCACACTATTTACTTCCCTGCTATGATCATTTGTAGTATTGCCTTTTCACATATTGCACTTTCTTGGGATATGGAAGAAAACAAGAGCTGAAAAGGCATACATATAAAGGAGGTTATCCAGATTTTTCATCAAAAGCACCTCAGCAGAGAACCAAACTGAAGAACCAAGCACTTTGACATAGCAACACCACTCTGCAGCTTTGTGAAGATGCCTTTGAAACACTAAGATTTAATACCTTTTTATTAAAGGCCATATGACAATCCACCTTTGAGAAATTTTTACAAAAAATTCAGAGAAGGAAAACTCAGGTACAAAATCCACTTCCGAATGATTTCATTACAAATCAATGTTGAATCTTTCTACAACACATTATCCACCTCAGTGCATGGAGTTCTGATGATGCCAAAGTTTGCAGTCACAAAAATGTTGCATTGACTTATGAAATATAGACTTCTAACTTTTAAAAACTCCTACCTACTGACCATCATCTGACTGGATGTCAGATTTGAATGCATTAATTCCCCATTTATTGGATGCTTACCCACTGGATGAGGTGAAAGCTGATTAGATGGAACCATCATCCAAGCAGGCATGATGCGCATCCATGCCCTATTTTGTCTTATTTTTTCTGCTGTGCCAGGGAGAAGGACATAGTCTTATCCTGGCAACTTGAAAGTCTGAATTAACCCACCAGACTGACAGCATTCACGTGTTGCAGAATGAATCATGTCAGGAAAGCAAATTAGTCCCTATTCCATACAAATTCATGAAGTATATAGTCCACAAAGCAACATCATACATCACCCAATGCTTACAAAAATGTAGTAGTAATACAACTTCCCCTTCCCTAACAGCTGGCATGCACATCTACTTCATCTTGGATCATGACAATACATCCAAAGTGCACATGGCATCTGCATAATAGAGGCTTCTTTCACCAGCTTTGTGAAATCAGACACATGTCCCTGATTATCCTACTATATACCAGATATATGCTGATGGTGAGTGACAGTATTACAGCAATCATATTGCACCCTAGCTAGCATGGGTGAGCCAGTGTTATCTACCCACTCCCAAACTCCTCATTTTACATCCTCCAGTGCTCAGGAGCTAATCAGATTAGGTTGTCTATGTCATAGTCTGAGATTTTTTGCACTGCACCATGGAGATAAACTATAAGCTGGTTACATTTGTTGAAATGACAGGTCATAAGGACATGTTCTGGGTATGTGCTGTATTTCTCATCTTGAGTAGATGCCATATACTTACCCAAAGTAAAAATGAAATGTAAGGTACTAAGCCAGACTGTTATACTGAAGTGACTGTGCATGCTGGTGTGTATGACAGGCAATGTTTCACTTATGAAAGTTCTGCACAAAATGTTTTCAGCATTATCTTTTTGTCACTGAGGTAAAGCAGTGAACTTATTATTGCCATTCTTAGGGATTTCAGCACAACTCAGTCCTGACTGTGATAGCAGCATATTACCTTACTCTGCTGAATTTTGACAGTCATATTTAAATGACAGAAACACTGAACTGTTTGGCAACATTTATATGATATTTACTGTTACTGTAGCAACAACATAGCAATTATATACTGGACTCCCCATCCTGAATGGAACCAACATATCCTATGTAACAGAACAAAGTACTATACAGTATGGCAAACAATGAAATGTTTGGGGACCCTACTTTTGTACCTGCAAATAAAAGGACATATGATAATTGGGTACAAAATGTCATTGAGAGTGCCATTCTACTACTAGGAATTTCAGTGCACCTGAGGACAGAATTTGAGTGCGGCACATTGTGGTACAAGGAGTTTTGGTTATGCCACATTTAAGATGACAAAACATGTTTCTTTGTATGGTGAAATAATGTATTATTTTTACTTCTGATTTAATGATAGCTGTTGCATGAAGTTCTATTAATACCTTATAACAGGCTAACAGGTAGCATAGTCTCCTTTGATGCAGAAGACTGTGGGTTCAATTACTACATCAGGTAGTTGGACTTCTGACACTACAGTGCAGCATAAGGAGTTGCTGTACTCCTGAGTGTGATGTCCTTCAGATGAGACATTAAACTGTGGTCCCATCTGCCTGATCTGCTTGCACTGGTGGCAGCTCAGGTAGATATCAAGGATCCCTCACCACCTATCAAAAATAGTAGGGATTACTGTCATTAACACAACATAAAATCATTATTTATATATTTAAATATTTACAGAATGTACACATTTACAGGCAAATACATACTATTTATCATTTTTCTTAAAACACCCTCATTATTATTCTTCCATATTTGACCCCTATTCCTTCTTCCACAACCATAATCTATTTTTTACATTATATCTGCTAAAACCAATTTCCCATTAAAGAAAAAAAAAATATCTGCTTTTACTGTATTTGTGTTTCTTCCTGCTTTATTTTGCTTTTGCGTCATCTTAAAAGTTCTCAATTGTATTTATTACTGCTTGGTGTAACTCATTCTAAGCCTTTTAGTTTAAGCACTTGGGCTTCAGACCAGTTGTTTTACATTAAGAAGATTTGTGGTCTGCACTGTAATGGCAGAACAGGTAGCTTACATCCTTCTAAGTTGGGAACTGCTGATTGCGGGCTCAGTGTCTGTTATTCTAAAAGTGTATTAATTCTGGTTTAAGCACTTGGGCTTCAGGCCAGTTATTTTACATTAAGAGGGTTCATGGTCTGCACTCTTGTGAGAGGAGAGGCTGGACTCTGCCCTTCTGAGCTGGGAATTTCTGGTTAAAGGCTTCTAGTGCCTGCATATTTGAACTGCTTCTTACTGAAATTGGTACACCTTGTTTGCTGTAGCATAGACTAGATCCAGGCCTGTTGAATCTAGCTTTGTTTGTATAATTTGAGCACTAATCCAGGCATTCTTTAAAGTAATCATTTGTATTTATTACTGCTTGGTAGTAACTTGATTAAAGTGTAGCTATCATTCTAAGTCTTTTGGATTAAGCACTTGGGCTTCAGACCAGTTGTTTTACATTAGGAGGGTTTGTGGCCTGCACTGTGGTGGCAGGACAGGTAGCTTACATCCTTCTAAGTTGGGAACTGCTGATTTAGGGCTCAGTGTCTGTTATTCTAAAAGTGTATTAGTTCTGGTTTAAGCACTTGACCTTCAGGCCAGTTATTTTACATTAAGAAGGTTCGTGGTCTGCACTCTTGTGGGAGGAGAGGTTGGACTCTGCCCTTCTGAGCTGGGAATTTCTGGTTAAAGGCTTATAGTGCCTGCATATTTGAACTGTTTCTTACTGAAATTGTACACCTTGTTTGCTGTAGCATAGACTAGATCCAGGCCTGCTGTATCTAGCTTTGCTTGTATACTTGTTGTTTGTTTGCTTGTTATTTCCCTGAAACGCTAATTCCACCTAAAATGCGGTTTTTCAGTGCTTCTGTGGATCCCTAGTGATATCTGCATTGCTTACTGTACTTATTTCCTTATTTCACTTGAAAGAAAGTTACTGTTTGTCGTTTTTGCATTTAAGTTACCTGTAACACATTGCATTTAAGTTACCTGGCACTTGCTCACTAAGTCAGCACTAAAAAATTAAAAGCACTACACCCTCACAAACTCCCCTTGAGTACCTTGTTCCCCATTGGCCCTTTTTTCAATTATAAAGGAATTCCCAATACTATTCTAGCATGTCCAAAGGTCAGTTGTCAATCTCCTCTACGGTCCAGCTGGTGAATCTGGGAATCTTGAGGCAATGCTACAACTGCCTCATGTACACAGACAACCCTCTCCTCCTCCCAACAAATTCCAACACATGTGAGAGATGCAACCATATAGCCAAACTGGAGGCTAAGCTCTCTCAACTCAGTACTGGCATAACCAGTCAGGAGGAGAAGGAAACCACACTCACTACAATTCCAGTCTCACATAGACCTACCACGACAGCAAATCAAACACATAAACACACAAAAACATACTCGGAGGCTCTAAATAAAAATCTGCCTAAGCAGCAGAGACCTCCAAAGGTGACACCCAAGCAACCGTTACCCCAAAACAAAACACGTGCAACACATAGCTCACAAAGCCAGTGTGCCGAACAGTCACAGCCCTTAAGGCTAAACAACACACCTGATACACTTGTAAAAGGTGACTCTATCATCAGGCACACTGACATCCCGCTCACCAGGCTGAACATGGAGAAGGTCATGGTGAGCTGCCTGTCAGGCGCTAGGATCCGCCACATAACACAAGCACTCAGGTCACTCCAAGGCAAGTACAAATATGACTCAGTCATTGTCCATGCTGGTGTGAATGACCTGAGACGTACCTCCCTGGACTACATGAAAAGAGACATAGAGGAGCCCTCTGAGCATGTAGCCCAGGCCGGTATGACCTTGACCTTGAGTAGCATCTTACCCTCACCAAGAATGATGCCACAATATGAAGACAAGATGATCAATTTCAACAATTGACTTAAGTATTGGTGTCATTCAAAGGGGATCCAATGCCTGTCAGCCTGGGATGACATGCTCGACAAGCCACGATGCTTCGCTAGGGACGGCTTGCACCTGTCACCCCTGGGCTTTTGGATATTGGCAAAGGCTCTTGCTACCCCCACAGTGCCTTTTTTAGGCAAGGCTCAAAAGACAAACCCACCTCCATAGGTATCACAAGGGATAAGAAATTAAGAGTAATGCTACTCAATGCCAGAAGTCGAAACCTCAAGATGCACACACTCAAAACTCTCCTTAGCATGGAGAACATTGATATCTGTGCAGTAACAGAAACCTGGTTCAAGGCTCCCGAGAGCACCCCAGCACTACCAGGTTATACCTCATACCATGCTTTTCGGCCCCAAAACTTGGACCAAACCACAAAAGGAGGGGCAGTATCAATATTCGTCAAAGATACCCAACACCTCCAGGTTGGTGGCACAGGACGAAGCATCAGAGACTATCGATGTGCAACTAACAGTGGGCAAAACTGCCTTCCAGTTTATAGCCTGCTACAGACCACACTCCCAAACCCAGGAACCCCACTCGGCCTTCCTGAGAACACTGGGAAATATGAAGGTCTCTCCAAACACCATTATATTGGGCGACTTCAACTACCCAAACATAGACTGGGAGCATTACTCTAGCTCCAACAACCTAGCCCAAAGGTTCCTAGAATTTATAAACTCAGATGCTATGGAACAACTTGTTACCACTCCCTCAAGAGGGGAAAACATACTGGACCTGATCATCACCAACATGAGGACTCTATGCTCCAGACCAGAAGTGTATCCCTCACTGGTAAGATCAGACCATAACCTAATCTCCCTGGATATTCACATCCTGACCCCACCCCCTGCCCAGAAAACCACAGTGAAAAACTTCTCTAAAGCAAAATTTCACACTCCTCAAAACCAACGTGGAATCCTTCAAAGCCCCCAGGCCTGTGGAAAATACGGCCCAGACTGCAGAATCCTTTATAAACGCATTCTATGAACACCTTCAGGAATGCATGGATCATGCAATCCCAAATAAAACCAAGACCCAATCCTCTAAAGGCAAACGTTCTGTCTGGTGGATCCCAGCCATAAACAAACTATACAATAGAAGGAGGAAGCTACTACATGATAGAGCAAAATCCCTAAAAGGGAAGGCATCTCTGATCAGTATTAGCAAAAAACTACGGGCACTCATAAAATCATCTAAGGCCAGCTTCAAGAGAAAAATTGCACAGGACACTAAGGATAATCACAAGGCTTTCTTTAGTTATGTCAGGAACCTGGGTGGAAATTCCAAGATATGCTCAGAATTAGTCCAAAATGACAAAAAATACAGCGAACCCAAAGACATTGCCAACATCCTAGCTGACAGGTTCAGCGCAAACCCCCCCCCCACCAAAAGGGCAAATATCTATCCCAGCAGAGTGCTGCCCCCCTGACATCTCAGATGCTCAGGTAAGAGCCACCCTCTCCAAAGCAAAAAACACAGCATCAATGGGAACAGACAGTGTCCCAGGCTGCTTCCTACATGAACTCCAAGAAGAGCTAAACCCAAACATAAAACTACTGTTCAATCTCCACCTTACTACAGGATATGTACCCAAAGAGTGGCGTACAGCAACAGTGGTCCCTCTCCACAAAGGTGGTGCCTCAACAGATCCTGGAAACTATCGCCCCATAAGCCTGACTAGCTTGGTCTGCAAAGCTATGGAAAGGATCATCATGGACCTCATAAATAAAGATATTGGGGACCTACAGACACTGGATCCTACCCAGTTCGGCTTTGTTAAGGGCAGATCCTGCCTCTTAAACCTGGTCGATTTCTTTGAAACAGTCACCAAGGCCATTGACAAGGGGAAGGTGGTCCACACAGCCTACCTGGACCTCGCAAAAGCTTTCGATACAATACCCCACTCGGGCATTATAGATAAGCTCACCAGCTTAAATATAAACCCCTATGTCACTAGATGGGTTGCAAACTGGCTCAAGGACAGAACCCACATGGTTAGAATTGCTGGAGCCATGTCAGACTCCAAACCAGTTACAAGTGGCATCCCACAAGGCTCAGTCCTGGGACCTCTCTTGTTCGGTATATATTTCTTGGAGGTACAGGCCAACACGGAAGGACGTGGCTGACCAAGTTTGCAGATGACTGCAAACTGGGCACCATAATTGACTCTCCAGCCGACACAAGCATCCTCCAGAAGGGCCTCATAGAAACAGAAAACTGGTGCCAGAGCCATGGCCTCAAGCTAAACTCCAAAAGGTGTATAGTCATCCCCTTTGGCAAAAACAAAGTGCCCACAAATTACCACATAGGTGGTAATCCATTAAGTACAGAAGAAGTAATTAGGGACCTGGGGACCCAAGTTGATAGCAATCTCTCATTTGACAACCACATGGTCAAAGTGGTTAGAAAAACATTTTATATAGCCCACCTAATCATGAAGGGATTCACATCTAGATCAGGGGAGGTCATCGTGCCTCTTTACTCATCCCTCATCAGGCCCATAATTGAGTACAATGCCCCTTTTGGGATGTACCTTATCAGACACCTGCAGCAACTGGAAAGACCCCAAAAGTACTTCACCAAGTGGATCAAAGGGCTCAAACAGATGCCATATGCTGCCCGGTTAACGAAACTCCAGCTCTACTCAGTGACATACCGCCTGCTCAGAGGCGATCTGTGCCTGACGTATAAAGCCATGTCCAACCTGGAATTAATGGACATGCTGCACCTCAGAAAATCCAAATCCCATCGAGCTACGCACTCGAGAGACTTGAACCTCAGCACTGAAATAAATAGGACATGCTGGAGGGACAGATTCATAACCCAGAGGCTCCCTTCACTCTGGAATAAAATCCCAGTCCAGGTTAGGCAGAGTCCCTCATTGACTCTCTTCAAGAGGAATCTTGATGAGTGGATGGGAGATCGTAGGTTTACCCTGGGTATCACTTCTGTGTCACTGTTAGCCAGAGGCACAGTATACTAACCTCGAAAAAGGGCATAGCAAAATTAATTTAAAATGGGTGGTGAAAGCCAAACACACTCTGGCTAGGCTTATAAATGCCCTAGGGCAGATAGCCTAGTATGAACCTATGAACCTATGAACCTATGAAAATTATATTCAGTTTTCATTCCAAATACTCCAATATTACATAAAATAAATTCTTATCTACCCTTCTCACAAATCCTTTCTTCTTGTCCTTATAATATCATAAATAATCATATTTATATCTATTTTATTTATGTCATCAACATTATCAAACATTTTTTTCCCAGTTATCTCTTAATGGTACCACTTACACTGATCCTGTTGACTTAGCCAACCTGCTGGCAGATAGGTGCAGAACAAACTTCACCCCCGTCCTCCCCAAAGGCCTATTTGACATCCCTGATACTTGTCTCACAGCTCACATCTCAGTAGATCAAGTCTTAAAGGCCCTATTCAAGGCAAATAACACAGCTTCCATGTGACCTGATAGTATCCCAGGCTGTATTCTACATCATCTCCAGCAAGAATCATCCTCACCATTGAGCACCCTATTCAACCACAGCCTAAGTACAGGCTTCATTCCAGCAGAGTGGAGAACTGCCATTGTCATCCCCTTTCACAAAGGTGGTGCCACTACTGACCCTGGAAACTATCACCCCATTAGCTTGACAAGTCTGATCTGTAAAGTCATGGAGCATATTATTATGGACCTCATAAACAAGGATATAGGCAATCTCCAAGCACTTGACCCCACCCAGTTTGGATTTGTCAAGGGCAGATCTTGCCAGCTGAATCTGGTTGACTTTTTTGAGACTGTCACCAAGGCCATGGATGAGGTAAAGTCAGTACATGCAGCTTACCTTGACTTGGCCAAAGCCTTTGACACAATCCCCCACTCAGGCATTATTGAAAAACTAACACAACTCGGCATAAATCCCTATCTCATCAGGTAGGTGGCCAAGTGGCTCACCAATAGGACCCACAAGGTAAAAATAGGTGTCTCCCTCTCCAACAGCAAACCTGTCACTTGTGGTGTTCCCAGAGATCTGTCCTGGCACCCCTACTGTTTGGTATCTACTTCTCAGAGGTCCAGCCAAAGACAAAAGACCTGTGGTTGACCATGTTTGCAGACGACTGTAAGTTGGGTGTTGTCATTGACTTCCCAAATTATGTTAGCGTACTACAAGAGGGTCTCACAACAACAAATGACTTGTGCCAAAATCATGGTCTTAGGTTAAACACAAAAAAATGTATCATCATACCATTCAGGAAAAACATGGCCCCTACTGTTTATGACATCAGCAGCAACCCCCTAAGCACACAACCTGTGGTGACAGACCTGGGTACACAGGTTGACAACAATATCACTTTCAACCATCATGTAGTGGAAGTGGTCAGAAAAGTCTTTTACTCAGTTTAACTCATAAGTAAAGGGATTGCATTCAGAAAAAGAGAAGGTTACTACTTCTCTGTATTCCTTCCTCATTAGGCTAATAATTGAGTACAAATCCCCATTTGGTATGTATGTCTCCAAATACCTGCACCAGCTGGAAAGGCCACAGAAATACCTCACAAAGAGAATCCATGGCCTTCAACACCTGTCCATTGTGGACAGGTTCAAATCACTATCATTCTACTCAGTATTGTACAAATTGCTCAGGGGTGATCTGTGTCTCGCCTACAAGGCAATCTCAGACCCTGCCATACTAGAGATGCTCCATATCCAAAAGTCTAACTCCTCGCGCATTACCCAATCAAAAGGCCTAAATTAACAAAACCTTTAGGAGAGACAGGTTTGTCTTCCAGAGGCTGCCTCACCTCTGGAATAGATTCCTTATACACATCAAACAGAGTACATCACTGACCCTTTTCAAAAGCAACCTTGATGAGTGGATGGGAAACCACAAACTTGTCCCAGGGGTTCCACCTGTGTCCCTCACTGACAGGGGTGACAGGTGCTGACTGAGGTTTCTTTTTTGGGGATAAACTCTTGGCTAGGCTTGTACAGGCCCTAGGGCCATTAGCCTAGTAATCTACTATGATTCTATGATTTTTCCATAACATCCCACAAAGCATCATATCCTACTTTATCAAATGCCTTCCTAATATCACCTGCCATATGTTTCACATCCTCCCTTTTTACTTCACCCACAGTTTCTGTCACAATAACAATTCTTGACATCCCTTCCCCTTTATACCATATATACTTTCTTCTGTAATATCCCTTATTCTTCTTTCCATCCAGCTTCATGCTATTCTTATAAAAGGAGTGTATGTGTTATTTAGTGTGATGAGTCTCCATTTTTTATTTCATTCTACTCATCTTTCTTCCATATAAATGTTAATGTCCCACTACATAACTATTCATAAACAATTTTTCCTTCAAAAATTCATTCAGTACATTTGCAAAATATTCTCTTTGGCAATCTGTTAATTTCTTACACATTCCATACCCTGTACCATCTGGGTTTGATTCTGAATCATCCTTTACTGACTAAGTATGCCATGCAGTTCAGTAATAGTAATTTATTTTTTCAAATTCTTCCTTAACTTATTCTGGAAATTGTTTTACTTTCCACTCTCTCTTATTTTCCTTCTTTTTACTCATACATATTTTCCACATGTTGTACTATAGTATTTATGATTTGCTCTTGTGTTCTTTTTACCTATCCTTTTACATTTTTCATTTATCTCATTATACTAATATCTTCCTTTACTGTTTTACCCAAGTATGAAAATACCTCCTTCCACCTCCTTTCTCCCTTGTTAAATAATATCGCTGCCTAAAAAGTAATGGCTTATTTTTTTTTCTCAGTGTCTTTCATATATTTCCATTTCCATATCATAATATTCTATTGTATCATTTTCCAATACATTTCTAAAGATTTTTCCATACTCCAAGTTTTCTTCCTTTCTTACATCATCTTGCCATTGACAAAAAAAAAAAAAACACTTTTGTATTCTTTTTTAAATTCAATCCACCATTCAGACCAGTTTTTACAGAAGTCCTTCAAGGTTATATGATTCTTTTCTCACTCCAGTTTCATCCCATAATTTTTCATTTATTCTTTTTATTCCCTTTCCTATTTTAATATACTTCCTTTCTTCCATTACCTCTATCCATATTGTTAAATGGTCTGAAAAACTTGTCACAACTGTATCACCCTTCTGCTACTCCCAAGCCTTCCTATAATAACAAAATAATAAATTTCAGATCCAGCTGACCCCTTGTATAAGTCAATTGAAATTTGCTCCAGACAGCTAATTTACCACATTTTATCACTGCCTGTATGTTTTACATCCTTCTCTTTCTTTTTTCAGTTTCCCCTTAAATTACAAGTAAATTACCCAGCAATTATAATTTCCATGTTAACTGCCATATACTCTAATATTTCAAGAAACAGATTCTCTTTCCTTCCTAGTTATATATGCATATAGTCCAAAAAATACCTCCAGTGATGGCACACTGAAAAAACACCACTCTTCCAAACAGAATTTGTAAAATGTCCCTACTTATTTAGTGCTTTCGTCTTTAAAAAGACTTCATCAGAATAAATTACTTTTGTTTAAAATCCATATACAAAACAATAACCAGGAAGATAACATTACATCACTTCCTGAGGTTCACAACACACTTAAAGAATTAAAAAAAAGTACAATATTTCCAGATGATGACCCACAGAAATATTTCCTATCCAGATAGAACAAAGTATAAAGTGCTCGAAAAACAAAGCCATGTTTTTAAAAACCTTGTTTTAAAGTCAAAACATTCCAAACCAAATGAAAAGCATGAATAACATGTGCACTAGTGACTAAAACTCGAACTAAAACACACAGAGAAGTATGGATGCAAGGCTAAAAACTTTGATAACACTACAAAAATAATAATAAAAACTGGCCAAGCACTTTTGTCTCAGCTATTCCGGGGACTTCATCAGAACCAGTGATTACAGTGAACAATATGATTTAAATAGTCTTTAATCAAATAAAAATCCCAATTAATAAACAGCAATTAACCCATAATTACATTGTCAATTAAAATCAATTACTGTAATAAAAACATTGTACTGATTGAAATGCGAGAGGAAGCCAACATAATGATCGGGTACGGCAGGTGCACAGGCCAAAAAACTAAAGGCACAACCCCAAAATGACCAGCACCATAAGAGTGAAAAAAAACAAACTTTAATGTGGCAGCTCCAGCATATTAGTGCATAAAAACACTGCAAAAGCATACCAGTTTCGGCATTAACCTGCCTTCATCAGTGCAATAGTAATGCAAATACAATAAATGTGATTTATATACTAACAGCTTCAAGTACAAGCCTGCCATTGGATAATCAAAAATGATAATTTAATCCAGGTTTAAAGAGCCCCCCCCAGCCTAATAATCCAACTTGATTCCTTGCTGTTTAGAATGCTATGCCAACCTAACGTAGACAACGTATTGCCAATAACATGGTCAATAATAAGAAATTTAAACTGAGCAGTAATATGCGTCAAGGTATGTTTATATAAAGAACTGGACAATCTTTTGTTCCTATTGTCAATGAGATTTTCGCATATACATATTCTCTGTG
The DNA here is from genome assembly GCF_019279795.1 of Protopterus annectens. Lineage (NCBI taxonomy): Eukaryota > Metazoa > Chordata > Ceratodontiformes > Protopteridae > Protopterus > Protopterus annectens. The sequence continues at coordinate 778,421,651 of NC_056747.1, forward strand.
GCCTAGAAGTTTAACCAATATAAAAAGCAGAACAAGAGCAAGTGGCTAAATATATGACCCATTCAGTGCTACAGTTACCTAAACAGAGAATGTCATAAACCTTCGAGGTGTTTTTACTGGTAAATTGTTTGTTCTTAAGAACATGACTACATAACGAGCAATGACCACAAGGGATACACCCCACCAATTTGTCCCCAAATAATGTGACCTGTTGTGTATTAGATGCAGTCCTGTGTTTATAATGATTAAAATAAGTCCCCAGAGTTGGACCCCATCGAAAGAAAAATAAACATTTGGGAGATAAAATCTCTACCAACTTCTCATGTGACCTAAGAATGTCCCAATGATGGTCAATGATGTTTCTAAGGGTATTAGTATTGCACCCAAAAGTTGTAACAAATCGAACAGGCTCATGTTGGTCCACATTTTGTTGTTTATATTTCACCAAAGTAGATCTGGATTGTTGAGATGCACGCTTACTAGCTAACAATACATTATTCAAGTCATATCCTCTATTTAAAAATCTCCCTATCATGTCCTGTTGAAAATGGTGATATGAATCATCAGAGGTGCAAATACGCCTAATCCTGAGAAACTGAGATTTTGGTATATTGAGGATGATATTCTTTGGATGGTAACTGGTGGCATGGAGCAATATATTATACTGTGGGTATTTACGGAAAACCTCACTATTCAAAGTATGATCAGCTTCCCTAGTGATGGCTACATCCAAAAAGGTGATTTCATCGGTATGAGAGCTAGCCGTAAACTGTATCCCCCACCTATTCTCATTAAGATGTTGTATGAATTCCTGCAGATATAAACTATCACCTCTCCACACCATCCAGCAATCATGCAGGTAGCACCTCCAAATATCAATTTCATCTGGGTACAAATTATGGTTATTGTCATAAATCACTTGTTCCTCGAGAAATCCTATGAACAAATCGGCATAAATGGGAGCAAAGGAAGCTCTCATAGCAGTGCCCTTAACCTGCCAATAAAAATTCCCATGGAAATAGAACACATTTATGGTTAAAACCTGTTCAGTTAAACAAACCAGTAGGGTGTTAAAACCTGGTGAATACAAAGTAGCGTTATTTAGCCAATATTCAATGGCTGGTTTCCAAACCAGCCCAATGGGGAATGTTGGTATACAGGGCTGTTACATCCAATGTGCCCATTAGCCAATTTAGGTCCAATTGTGTATCCAGAATTTTTAGGAACTGTATGGTATCCTGAATTCTGGCTCTAACCAGTTGTAATAAAGCTTTAAGATATTTGGTGAGAAAGTCAGCTAATGCTTCTGTCAGTGAGCCCCTAGCAGACACAATGGGTCTGCCTGGTGGTTTGAATAAATCCTTGTGAATTTTAGGTAATAAATATAAATACTGAGGTTGGGGATCAGATACTGACAGATGATGTAAATCTCTATTATTAATGATGCCCTCCTCAAGAGCCAGTTTCAGGAATTCATCAAATTCTTTTTTGAATTTTGTTGTTGGATAAATAGGCATGTTCATGTAAAAATGACTGTCAGACAATTGTCTTTCAGTCTCAGCCAAATACATTGGTCAGTCCATAATGACGACTGCCCCACCCTTTTCGGCTGGCAGGATAACCAAATCTTGATTATCTCTTAGTCTAGCTAACACCTGTTGTTCATCATTGGTAAGGTTCGACCGAGTGTTTTGAAATTCAGATCTTTTAAAGTGTAAATCCTTAAGGATACATTCCTGGAAAATGGCTACATGTTTGTCCATGGGAGACATAAAAATGGCTACATGTTTGTCCATGGGAGACATGAAGGAAGATTTACAAAAGTGGAATTCAGTAGATCTTTGAGTATGGGATTCCTGTTCAAAAAATATTTTTAAATTCAACAAGTGACAAAATGCTAGAACATCATTTGTCAATGTGTCTTCGTTAACAAAAAAAACAGGAACAAAATTGAGGCGGGAAGAAATATTATGAACATCACATGTATCCCCTAGTGTGGCATTAACAATTCCAAAAGGTGTTGTATGTTGTTTACTTATTCAATGCTTCCTGCCACCCCGTACCTTCTCCTGCTAAAGGGTCAATACTGGGACATTTCTTGGCCATAGAGGTGTGAATAATCTCAGTGTTAGTGACAGAGGATGACTCATCACCCGAAGTGCCACTACAGCCACTAGGGCCTTTTTTCAGAATAGATCTAGGTCTTTTTTTCTTAAAAGTGGGTTTGGTGGTATCATGATGAGGAAACTTGACATTCTTTTGTAAACCAAAAGGTTTACCCCTCTCATAGTCCGTAAGATCTCTATTGAATTTGTGAATTTTTTTCTCTTTGAGCTGCTTTTCTAGTGTAAATAAATCCTTAACCAATTGGTTAAGACAAATATTAAAAAATGTTTCCCCTTCAAACTTCCTGACCTCTTCACATATTGTTTTGACCTCCAAAATAAATGTATAAATAGTACGTTCATAATATGGAATCAACAAGTCTACATATGCCATAGATGCCTTGTGTTGAGCTGTTGCCTATTCGTCTAATAACATATATTTGGCCAAACTCACCAAAGGTTGTATGTGTACTCTATGGCCTCGGGGAGTAATCCATTGTGCCTTGTAAGCCTTAAAAAACTTTAGATGCCAAACATTTGTTCTAAGTGACTTCATGCTCTTAGTTAGTTTGTTAAATAAAGATGTACATATACTGCCAGGATGTGTATGATCCTCTTGGGAATTATCAGAACATATTGGCCCCAGTCCAAATGCATGCAATCATTTTTGTCTGCTGACAATCCTTGCAAAATGGTAATTAAATCCATAATAATCTTAAAAAATGGCACTGCCTGAATAGTCTACCTACATTCTGTTACAAATTAGAGTAACCACCAGTACTAAGTCCAAAAGACTATAAAATTACCCCAATAATGATAATAATCCTCTAAGGGGGACAGCTTATAACAGGGTTTTATAAAAACAAATTATGTCTCAAAAAACAGCCCAAACAATGTATACAAGCCGCACACTAAAAATAATAATGTGCATTAATTGAATAAACAGAATTCTATATCCCCTACCATAATGTGTAAGTGAAAAAATGTAAAAAAAAAAAACATGTAAAAAAGCAATCAAATAGCTGATCAAACTAATCAAATATGTTATTGGTCCTTGGTATGTATAATATGGCCAAATATATGTGCTGCAGAACGAGCACTATTATATGGCTAATAGCCAACCAACACAGCTGTTATGAACCCCAAAATCCTGATGAAATTTGGTGAATGACCATAAGAACCAAAATACGTTCACCCTTGTATATGCCAAAACTAGTTGGAAGGAACTCCAATAAAAGAGAGCCTAGACTCCTAACCAACAAAAGTTGTAAAAGTAGCAATAAATGCTAAAAAATGCATCATTCATATAATCATAACATTATCAGTTGGTTAGAAGAAGGAACCACAGATTTCTCAACAAAATTAGACACGGCAAACCCTGAAATTACAAAAGACAATAATATCTATAAACTGATGTCCATATATAAGAGACAGAGGTAATAATTAGTCCCCAAAATCCGTGTATCACCGTTAATATCATGAGGTCCTGAAACAGGAACCATTAAGTCCAGATTGACTCTGATTGATCCTGTAAAGTCCAATGTATCCCTAGAGCATCAAAAATGAAAAAATCCAACATAAATGTACATAGAAAGATGCAAACTATAAGGTCCAAACTGTAAAGTCAGCAACCGGCTTGAAAATCACAAAAGAAGTTGGGCAAATGTTAATAAATGTAACCGCCAACTGCAATGTACAGCCCCAGTAACAAATAATATAAGGCATCCCCAACTTAAAAACACAGCACCTGGAAGAGCTCACTGAGTGCCCAATAATATGAAAAATAGAAGTGGCATTCCAAAGGAACAGCCAAAACACTTATGATAAATTGTGTGGGTTCCGTACTGATAATAGTCCAACTGAGACCAGACCAATCCACGCCAAAGTACTTGTTGAGTTAAAAGCTTGAAGAACCCATAAAGGCCGATATCCATTTGCTGCCAATAAACTCTGCTCCATTGAGTAGAATAACTGAGATGTAAATCCCAGCCCGATATAAGGCCTCGTAACCAAAAAATAGCTCAGCCAGATCCCAAAAGGTCGACCTTCGTCACAACCCGTTCAACTATGCACATAATACATTCCAAGCAGCAGTAGGCAATTATAGGCAGGAAAAGAAATTAAATCCATGGCTAAGCTTGTAAAAAACAGAAAAAATACACACCGCAGGAGCACCTGCCACTGACATTGATAGCTCACTCCTCAGGCCAACAGAGGAAGCAACAATGATACAGGAAACCAACAGAATGAACCGCACCTACGGTGCACAAGCCAAAAAACTGAAGGCACAACCACAAAATGGCCAGCAACATAAGAGTGAAAAAAAAAACTTTAATGTGGCAGCTCCAGCGTATTAGTGTATAAAAACACTACAAAAGCATACTGGTTTTGGCATTAACATGCCTTCGTCAGTGCAGTACCAGGGAATTGTGGCAGCAAGGGTTTGGTCTATATATCATTGTGCATGGGATGTCAAAGTTTTTATATTTGTAATATGGAGAGATTTCTTCAAAAACATATTTCCAAGCACATGATAGCTGTTAAAAACACTACTAGTAATAATTCCCTTTATAGACATTCCAACAATGTCCAGGTGAGTCTTATTATTTGTTTGGCATAGTAGATATAGTAAGAAGGGGTGGTAGAGGGGGCTGGTGGGAGAACAGTTTAGAAAGAAGTGAATTGCATTGGCAGCTTAAGTTGAATGCTATAGCACCGTCAGGTCTGAATGACAGTATCTCCCTTCTGCCAGTTTTGAAGTTCAAAGCCCTAGAAGTTGTTATTTTAGAGCTCCCTGTTTACAACTCATTCCAGATACTTTCTTGCATTTTTATTATTACCTTTTTGTATATTTGTATTTTTATACTGTCTCAATTTTATGTTGCACTTCAGTCAGTGCAATGTTTTTATTACTGTAATTGATTTTGACAATGTAATTATGGGTTAATTGCTGTCTATTAATTGGGATTTTGATTTGATTGAAGACTATTTAAATCATATTGTTCACTGTGTTCACTGGCTCTAATGAAGTCTCCAGAACAGTTCGGAAAAAAGCGCTTGACCAGTTTTTATTATTAATTTTGCAGTGTTTATCAAAGTTTATTAAAGTTTTTTAGCTTCACATCTGCACTTCTCTGTTGTCTTCATTTGAGTTAAAGTCAAAATATTATAACCATAAAAATATACAAAAAATACATACAAGTTTTACTGAATATTTTAATTTGATATGAACATAGTACACTTGAATCACTTCACCTACTATGCATGGATTTATAACCTTGTTGCTCTCATTTTAAGGACTGGAACCAAGGATATCTGGTCAGTTAGACCTGGTGGAGTACAAGCATTTAATCATAGCTGCCACATTAGTTCAGGATATTCAAGTAAATTCTCCCATGATCCTCCTGTTGGGTTAATATCAACCTGTTCCAGGACGCAAAATAAAAATTTATTTTGGGGACACATAACAGCATGCCTATAAGGGGCATTAGTTTCTGCCTTTTTATTAACCTAGTACATGTGTTCATATACTCTGTTCTTCAAGACACATTAGGTCTTCCCCACATAATAGAAGAAACATACCTAGCAAAAAGCTAAGTATACAACTCTCTTAGTAGAACAATTAAAATATCTATTTCCTCTAAAGGTTTAACCATCAAATTAAACTTTCATCAAACGACTAAACATTGAACCCTATTCATCGAACATTCATGTCAGAAAATGGGTGAGATGGGGAAAGTAACTAGTTGGCCAACACTTCCCTGTCTCACACACAGCAGTATTTCAAAGCCCTTTTCCCTATTGTAGTACGATCTCGGCGTTGGTATATATAGTACTGTGGTGTGTGAAATGGGGAAGTGTTGGCTGAATAGTTACTTTCTCTGTCTCATACATTCACTGAAATGAACATTAAAGGAATGAATGTTTGATGAATAGAGTTCGATGTTTAGCCATTCAATGAAGGTTTCATTCGTTGGCTAAACATAGTCCCGGTTTCACCGATATTAGGAAGAAGCAATGTGCCACTGTTCGCAATATATATGCATTTTTGGCACATACCACACTTGAACATCTCCTTCAAACTATGGTTATCAGTACATATTTCCCCCTTTTCCCTTTATCCAGAATATTCTTATCATTGTAATCTTTTCTGTAGATGTATAAAGGGGGAGAAAACTCTGGTAAACTGTTTGGCATTTTGGAAAATAGTTCCCCGGTACTTGACTCGCTATTTTCTGCAGTTTGACCATATCATTGTTATCACCATATCATAACATTGCTGTATTACTTCATAAAAGACCTATTGTAAGTCATTCCACCCGACCCTTTTGTCATTACTTCTTCTGATATAGAACAGCCAAACTCACTTGAGTGTGTGGTTCTCCAAAAGTGGAACAACTTTGGTAACCCAACCATTTAACACCTCAGTTCTGAAGTTTTTGACTATGTACTCAGGGTATCATCAGTCTAAGAAAAGTATCCCAATTCTTTTACTAGATCTTCATAAACAGATGCCATGAGTGCTGCTCTAACCATCTGTCCCTTAACAATGTTTTTCTTCTGGTACATGGGATGGTCACTATTAAATATAAATAGGAATTAGAGAAGTTTTGTTTTCTGTAAATTCTAGATCTAAAGCAACTATTATCAAGATCTTTAAGAAGGGGTACATCCAAATACTGAACCTCATCATCCCCTGTATTGTTAGTAAATTTCAAAAAGTTATCAGTGGTGAAATTAATAAACAACATAAATTCATCCAATTAATTTTTAGTTCCACTCCAGATGAGAAAAAATATCATCTAGGAAATATAAATACAAAGCAATAGATGAGGAGCATTTGGAATTAAACACCCACTCTTGCTCCCAATTTAATAATACTATAGTAGCAAAAATGGGGGTACAAGCAGTCCCCAATGTGACACCATTGATTTCTTTATAGTATTCCACTAAAAATACAGAAATTGTTGGTTAAAACTAATTCCAAGCATTCCATAACCAATCTTAGATCTTGGGTGTTAAGAAATTCACACCCTACCAATATATATTCATACCATTGTAAACCCAGCGTATAGGGGATAACAGTTAAAATATTTATAATATCTATAGTCACAAATAAGTGTTGGGAATGATAGTATTCTTTGGTCACATTTGCAAAGAAATTTCATGAATCAGGCAATATGTGCTTATGTCACTTTAAAATCCGTTTAAATTTTCTGTCCACAAAAAATGCAAGGGGATAGGTTTTGGAACCTGAAGCAGCAACAATATGTCTAAGAGGGGATCCATGATACTCATGTATCTTGGGTATCCCAAATATGGCTGGAATAATGGGTTTTGAAACTATAAAAAAAATATAAACTCTTATCAATCAAACCCTGCATAAGATTGTCCTCTAATATTATATCAGTTTTCCTATTTGCCATTTGAATTTCATTCCAAAAAACTTGTGAATAAGTGGCATCACTATTTAACAGTTCTAACATTTTAGCTGCATACATCCAGAAAGCCATAATTACCACTCCACCCCATTGTCTGGTTTCATAATATAAACATCCTTATTCATGCACAATTCATTCAAAACTTTCTTTTCTTCTTGAGTAAGGTTAGAAACAGGTTTTCTTTTTAACATATTGCCTTGTTTCTTGTTCGACTAAGGATTCAAAATTAGCTAATATAGGGTGTAGTGGAGGATTAAGTGTTTTTCATACTAAATCTAGGTCCCTTGTGACAGATCATGTTCAGTCCGAAAATAACCTCTGGGTTTACCTTCCTTAAAAATAACTTTAAATCAATAAAAACTCTGCTATAGCAGAATGGGATGATGGTACAAAAGTAAATCCCTTTCTGAAGATGGAAAAATAGTTAGAATTAAGTTCTGGGCCACTACAGATGAATATTTTTAGTTGGCCTAAAGTACATACCACCCTATTTATGGTAATGATTTCTCCTGCCAAGCCAGAATCAACTACCTCAGTAATGTAATTTAATTTTGCCTTCTTATTCCCCCTCTTTAATCCTTCCATCACCATATCTTCTTGATAATTGGGATTTAACAGGTCTTTCAATTGGCTGGACCTCCATAGTGGGGGAAACTCTATAGGGTTGTCCACATTATAAGGTGATAACACTACCACTGAATTCACCACTAACATCAACCTGTCTGTTCACAATATTAATATTTTGAAAAACAGATTCCCTGTGCCCTGTAGCACCAAAGCCAGTGTATCTATTCCCTGAACCATGGGGAGCCTACTATTCAGTGCCCAATTGGCTTATCCTTCAAAGTAATCTTTCCTCTCTCTCTCAAGTTTGTCAGACTTTCATTTTTTGATACTTTCTTTTAGAGTAGAGTAATATTTATTCCTATGCTCGTTCACAGTAAATAACAAGTCATTCTGTAAAACAGTAGTTAACATTTTAATTTCATCATATAAACCCTTTAAACATTTTTCTTTATTTCTAATAATAGCTTTCATTATATTGAGTCTGCAGTTATTAAAAATTTCAATGAGTTCTTTGTGAAACTCAGAGCCCGGTTCAATGTTATTTGGATATTTCCATACTCTAAGCCCCCCTAGGGACTTGGTTCTGTATTTTAGCATTTTAGTCATTAATTTGTTTAGCATACCTCTATAGGGACTGCTGCTGTCCTCGACCTGAGCCACATGTAACTCAGATTCATTTAACCAGGCCTTGAAATCCATATTCTCATAAACAGAAAAATGCTGATAAGAATTATTCCCCAAATGTACCTGATTCGAATGTCCTGTATCCAAGGGAACAGATGGAGGATCTACATGGGCTGTCCTCTGAGTAGAACTCTCCACCTTCAACCTTCCCATCCTTACCAATGTTTTATCTAGTATTTTCATTGTTTATTTACACAAGACAGTCACTCCAGAAAAATGTTCACTTCCTAAATTCCATATTACATTTGTACCCCTCATTTTTGATGTGTGCTATCTTTCTTCACTTGTCAGGAATCATACATCCTCTAACAGAATAACATCCACATCATACTTAGCACACCATTGCAGTATCCCTGTCTTTGTTACAGTGTTAATATTACTGTTCACATTTACTGAAAAAAGAAAATGACTGCCTTTCCTTTTTTTAAATTTAAGGGAAATATTTAAAATTTTTTGTTTTCTTATTTTTACTCTTTCCTCAATTGAATATTTTCTTGAGTTTATGTACTATTTATTTATTTATTGACACTGGATTACCCTAAAGTCTGATTGGGTAGGAGCCCATTTTCAGTGAAGGGCCAGGGAAAAAAGCTCCAAAGTATTTAACAATAAGTTATATGATGATGATTTAATATTTAGAGAAATTTTAGCCTGTTTATAAAGAAATTAAAGGTAGGTTAGTTTAATACAGACAGGAACTGTAATATGAAGTTATAGAAAAGCAGGCTTATGGTACATTTAGAGAGAAAGCCAGGGGAGAAAAATTGGTAGAAGTAAGGAAGTGAGTGAAGAAGGGAGAGTAAGGAGGAGTAAGGTATGAATAGGTACTCGCTCACATTTAGGGATATACAGTAGCTTATCCTGGTGCTGAGCAAGAACAGAGCCAACTTTTGGCTGGGAAGTCTTTCATAATGGATTTGAAGGATGGGAGGGATCCATGAAGGAATAATCCTGATCCTTAATCAGATTCTTCACTAGCTAGAACTTCAAAAAATATATTAGTATCAGTCTCTTCTCCTGACCTCTCTTTTTTCATGCACAGTGTCTCATTTTCCCCTCCATATTTTACTTCTTCTACAGTTTCTTCTTCACCTAGTTCACTTTCTCTTCTAGCTCTTGATGTCCTTTTGTATGTTTTATACTTCCCCCTTCTTTTTCATTATTTACTGTTTGCTCTTGACAATCCATCAAAAGGTGTCCCCTTTTTACACAACCTGCATTCAGGCACATACCTTCTTGCTGTATATGCCCTTTCTCACCTCACTGGTTACATTGTACCTTGTCACAATTAGTAATTAAATGAAAAAGTCCCCACAAAAGAAACATTATTTAGGCTGACTAGCATATGTTAATGACCCCCATGACCATCCACAAAAATAATACTAGGGAAATGTTTCACCATAGTTTTTTTCATATTTCAAAATAGCTTTTAACCTCCACCCTCCATTCCATAAGAATGTCTCATCTCTAACTTTCACAGTATTATCAACTGTTTCACATGGATCTTGCGTGCATTTGTTAACATTGTCATCTTCCAGTTCATCAATTCTAAACTGCAAAGTAACATTTTTTAACATTTAGGTTACTACCAGAAAACAATTAATTGTTCCATGGAAAAATGTCCTTTTTTAAGTTATACAGTTCCTGAAATTTCATCATCAGCCCATCAGTTTCAGTGGTAAGTCACAAAGAGTCTCTGTCTCAGTGTATATATATATATATATATATATATATATATATATATATATATATATATATATATATATATATATATATATATATATATATAAGACTGAATTTCTTGAGCTTTAAAACCCAGAACCTTTATCAAATTGTCCCATATGTAATACTTGTCTATTACAGAGTCATTTTTTGTTCTTATTCTCCCAGTCGGCCTTCTTTACATTTTAAAAACAGTTTTACTTACAGTTTGATGCAGCTGTCCTTTTTTGCCTGCTGTCTCTACTGCCTGCATATGTTTTAGTTACTGCATTACCTGCTACCACAAAACCAGACACCTTTTCAGTTTGTCACTGCTTTCCATTTTGCTTTCTGTCACTGCTGCATTTTCTGCTGACACGTCACCTGGTTCCTTTTCCACATTACCATCCTCAGCATTTCAAAAAAGTATTTGCTATCTCATCCCATGAAACCCCTGCCAAATTTACTGTATAGTATAAATACTACCTTGGGCCTCCTCTGAAAAGAGGCAACTTGCCAAGTGAGACAAACTCAGCCAACAAAGGATAAATAAATTAAATAAATAAAAATAATTTGGGAAAAGAATTGCATGCAATTTTAAGTACATCTGAAATGGAAAGAAAGTCCTCTGGTAATGAATGCATCTTATTTAGAAGTAGTGTTGATTTTAAGGGTTCCACTTCTGATTAAAATGTATTTTATTTTTTCATACTTAAGTAAACTATATGCAGTTTAATTGCTGTCAGATCCATATCAAAGGAGTTTGGCACCCATGGGAGCAACACATGCTAATACATTCTGCAGATACTCGATTATATGCTGGCCTGATGACTAAAGCAGTAAGCCATAACCATTACAACTTTGCCAGAAGCACTCTACTTGTATCTTTGATAGCACAGGTGTTGCAGCAGTTAATGCTGGCAGTTTATGCAGAGGATTAAGGCTATTAGCTGTAATGAGCTTTGTCCTGTAGTCCTGGGTTTGATCGTCAGCCTCCATTTTGCCTAGTGAGTGAATGTGTCACTTAACCAGAAGGTGTTCCTTGTCTGAGTCTGAAAAAGCTTCAAGTGGATCAGTGCTCTAACCTGGTTACAAATACAAATAATTAAATAACAAGTCTTCCTAACAGTGTGTTTATCTGCATGAAGCTTATATTTTTCCTGTCCTGTGTGATGTTAGATTTTAGGACCTTGTCATTGACAATACAAAGGAGCTTTCCAGAGATCATCTGCTTGGGGAGGGGGATATATATTGGAAAATTATTTAAAGGGAAGCATACATAGCAACCAAAAAAAGAAGTTTAGGACCAGCAAGATAAATAAAATAACCACACATCTGGATTATACTGCTACTAAAGTTTTGAGAGCTCTTCAGCACTATGTGCATTATGTGTACATATGTTCTTGTCAGCCCTACATAAGAGAGATAGCAGCTGTTTTCCTGGTGTCTTCTAACTGCTGTCACACATGCTCTCTGACTCCTTACCTTTAGCTGGGATGTTTCTTTTTGTCTGAATAAACCTCCTTGCATATGTCAGCTTTGGTTTCTTGGCTTGTGACGTTTCTAAATAGAGGCAAGCAGAGCATTAGTCTTTTGTTCCAGAACACCTGTATCGACTGTTTTCCCCTCTAATGGATATTATCTGTATTTTGCAAAGACTAACTGTGCCAGCTATGTCAGGGTGCACATAGTTCCAGACTGGTGGTGGCTGTATTTCACATCTGGGCTCATACGATTATAGGTACTTACTAGACTATTGATATGTGAGCACCTTAAGACGTCTAGCCTTACACTCCTGTGGTAGTTTTTAGCCTATATGTTTTGCATATGATTAACCCAGAGATGGGCAGAACAGGGATATGTCAGGACATTTACTAGCTGCCCATTTCCATGAGGGACATGGGTGCTAAACTGTGAAAGAATTTATGGTTTCCCATCTGATTGTTTAAATTATGCGTGGATAGAGAGGGGAGAAGTGCTTTGCTTTATGTGTAGTGGAAGACAGTTCAGCACAAGTTACCATCAGAATTTCATGAGAAAGTGGTAAGCAGCAGGACAAGGAAATTCAGAACATATCAGTTTGCAGTCTACCACACTTCCCTGAGTAACAGTCCTGTCATTCATCTGTTACCATCAAGTCTTCCTTGCTAAACTCCAGTACTCAGTCTTTCGTTAAAGTGTGACACAGTATGGCAGTTAAAGTGCTGTCATCATGCCTTTTAGACTGGCTTTTTGTCTGTTGTAAATATTTCATCCTCAAAGATCAGATTCTGTAAGTTGGTTTGGACAAGAACTAATTACAATTGCAATGTAAAATGCAAGAAATATATAATTTGCCTCTCCTCTGTTCTCTCCTGAAGCTTCTATTTCTTGCCCCAAATACATCTTATGAAAATTATTTATTGCACTACCTTAATCTGAGTCAGTCCTGTTGGTATGAAGGCTTTTCTTGGGGAAGACCCTGGGAACAATTTTCAGCATGTCTATGCAGTACTTGTAGAAAATGGATTAGTCAGCTTTATAAATATTGGTTTAACATACTAATTCTTTTAGGCAACTAATTCATCACAATATTGAATGAGCTGCTAGATGATGAATAATTAGGTGTATATTAATAAATACATCAGATTTCACAGTAGAAAACCATCTGACAAGGTAATGACTGAATGTGAGTAATGTGTTCACACAAAGAATCTGATAGGTAATGCAACCTTTTCTGTGCCTAATTGGTTGAAAATGAATGGTTAAAATAAATAGTTGAGACATTAAAATATATAGTAGAAGCAGTTGATGAAAGGATTTGGTTGTAACAGCGCTTGTTAGGACAAGGCTAATGTTATGTGTAATTTGAAAAATTGAAGGAGAAGAGCAGTCTGTACTTTCTGAAAACATAGAGCATGTGCGTTTGGTTATAAAGCTGGTAATATTAAAGTGCAGGAGGAGATGAGACGCAGAGATATAGACAGCTGTAGGGAGTAATGAGCATAAAAGCTGACCATGATGGAATAGTTTTAGGTGAAAGGGGTGCAAAACTGAGGTGGTAGGTATAGATAGTTGGGTGGTGGAGTAGAAAGCAAACAGCATGGTAATGGTAGCAAATAGTTAAGTTAAATAGGATATAGTTAAATGAGAGGGTAGTAATAATAGTAAAGGTTGTGGGGAAGTAGTAATGCAGGTTTTTAGTCAGTCACCATCTCTTTTGGTGAGCATTTCTTGATCTTTTCTCAGTACATAACTTTTAACTGCTAGCATTACTTGTATGCATTTCTTTTAGCAGTTCTCCACTGCAAAACCCTGTTTTTGACTAACTGTATTGTAGTTGCTGATTGTTTGTATTACCCTAAAGTATATCTGAAAATTGACATTCTATTTAGCTCTATTGCATATTTATTTTATTATTTATTTGTATTCTGGCAATGAATTGATTCCACATTGAGAGAGTGTACAAAAAAGTAGTAAATAAGAGACTGGCAGGATATCTGAAAAATGACTATCTTTTAAAATGTGTATAGTTCAGAAGAAGTTTACTAAGAGCATTAAAAAAGTTATCAGCATTAAAGGCTGCAGTGAAGAGAAGGTTACAGATGTTTATATTGATAACTGCTGCAGTTACCTAAGCTATATGGTGTTATATCCTGCAAGGATGTAACAACTGACCAGCTGCCAAAGTTTCAGGGTACCTTCCACATATACCTAAACCATTAGCCAGCTCAAACTGAGCTGACTAAAAAGACATATTTGGGTACCAAGCCCTTCAGATCTTTCCTGTCACCAAAGGGTATGCTACTCTGAGATTTATGAGGATCAGTGATTGTCTTGTTCTTTGCTGGACAGATAAGTTCCCTTTGGGGAAAAAACTTACTTTTTAAAAAAAAAAGTTTGATAATTTCCTGTTCAGGAAACTTATTTTAAAACTATGAGTTTCTGCTTTAATGGACTATCAAGAGACTGTACTGTACTTTTAAAGGGGATGCCTCTTTTTAACTGTCATTTAAAAAGTCTTTTAAAGTATTTAGAAAACAGAAAAATTGTGTTTATTGTTTATTTTGCTTTTGGGATGACAAAGTATTTTAAAGTGCTTTTTACTGTGTTTTTCTATGAAAAAAGTGACTTTAAAAGACTTTCAGTTTGTACTGGCTTGTTTTCCCTGAGAAAAAGACACCATTTTCAGCTTGACCATGTAACAAATCATTGGTCCTTCATCCAAACACAAAAATTAATAGTTAAGCAAACAGTCTTTGCCACCACAGCAGTCTAGCAATTTGCCTCAGCCACATTTGGGTGACTCTGTTGTGGGCAAAAGGGCCCCTCAGACCACTCATCTTTTACTCTAGATCCCTCTGGTGTAGCAGTATGAACCAGGGTTAGCCACGTCCTCTGCTGAAGTTGGGGTCCTCTCAGTAAGCAAGGGAGAACCACTTTTGTAGGTCTTGGAGAAAGAACAAGAATGTTTTCCCTGTTTGGTCAGAATGTTGTGCATATACCCGGGAAAGCTGCTGTCATCATTAATAACACGGTTGGCCCCAACTTTCCTGTAAAAAAAAAAAGAGAGAGAGAAAACTAAACACTTATCAACTCCTCAAATTTCCTTGGACAGGAGTAATTTTCTGGGACTGACTCGGGGTTTAATTCAGGCTATTGATCCTTCTTTTCAAATAATTTTTGGTAAAAGAAAGAAGGATACCTCTTTTCCTGAAGAGATTCAATATTCTGAATCTGGACACGAAGATAAAGGAGCAGATAGAGGGTTTTCTCCTCAGATTTCTGATTCAGACTCAGATGAGCTCAGGTTCTGATTTTCCCTATGGTGTTTCTCTTTTTCCGAGACTATTTCCAGAATACCCCAGTGTTTTCAATGGTAGAACACTGATGTTTCTCAGTCACTTAGAAAATACCGTGAGCTATTTCCAGAACCTTCACCTATTTCTCCAGTTCTGTCAGCTTTGTACGATGTGTAGGTTACTGCCTGTGATTTTCCTGATACTCAGCCAGCTGCCCCTAAAAAGGCAGTTAGGATGTTCCTCAATCTTTTTTTTTTTTTTTTTTTTTTTTTTTTACACACTTTCCAAACCTGACCCAGATGCTATAGCTTTAGTTAATCCTACTGCTGCTAAATATTTAGTTTATTCCATTCCTAGTCTTCTGACAAGGATGGGAAGATTACTGATAAATATGGGGGGAAGTGTATGCTTCTGCTACTTTTATTTTCAGTATTTTGAACTGTCATGCTCATATATTAAGTTTTTTTCTGACTATTTGTGACACTATGAAGAATGTTTCCTCTGCAGTTTCTTCTTCTGAGGAAAAATCTGCTTTAAATAATTTAGTTTCTTCCATTGTACAAGTCAGTGTTTATAGTGTGTGAATGATTCAGTGAATACTTCTTCAGAGGCTCTGGTCACTGGTACTGTGTTGAGGATTTGCCCAGATGCATTCTCAGTACCTCCCAAATGTTGTTAAAATGAGATGTTAAATTCTCCTTTGGATTTGTCGCCTCACAGCAAGAGGTTCTCCCATTCAATTCTCGGCTGGAGCGCCTTCTGTGTGGAGTCTACATGTCCTCCCTGTGGTTGAGTGGCATTCGAAAGACATGCTGAATGGGTGTGCCTTTGTTGAAGGTTGGGTATTGGGACGGCACCTCGGCACTGTAAAAATTTACTGCCAATCATTAATGGACCGGAGTTCTGCTGTGGCGACCCCTAACCGGGAAAAGCCGAAAGAAGAAGACAGAGATTTAGTTCTTGGTCTCTCTGCTGAAAAGGTAATAAAAAAGTCTGATGAGAGGGGTAAGTTGATACAGGGAATCTCTAAGGTTTTTCAGTTCTCTTTTTTCAAAATTTCTAAGGGATTTTGTAACTTGTCTTCCAGTTTTGGCAAAAAAAAAAAAAAAAAACAGTCTCAACAAAATGTAGGTAAACAGACATTTAAGAAAAAATTGAAAGGGGTTTCCAAAAAAATTCAGTAAATTCCCAAAACCAAGAACAGTCCAAGTCAGAATGACTAATGTACTTCGTACCCCTTCCCACCCCAGAAGTCCCTTTTCCCTTCTAGAAAGGCTGAATCTCCACTTTTCCCTTTGGCAACAAATAGTTTCAGACAAATGGATTTTGATCTGACTCATCAAGGTTTCAGATGGCAGTAGGAGGAAACTCCTCTTTTCCAAAGGACAATCCCCCATTCAGTGGACCAGACTATTTTAAATACACTTGTACTTCATCACATGCTGTCCCAGGGAGTGATAGAATCACTTCCCTCTTCCCAGGATGGAGAACATTTTTATTCAAGGATATTTTAGTGCAAACAAAAGAAAATCATTGGAGTCCAGTTCTAGATCTTTCTTTCCTAAACCTGTTTGTGATGTGCCCAAGTTCAAAATGCTGTCACTTCATAACCTGTTACCTCTTATTCCTCATTTACGTTTCCTAGTAAGTCTAGATTTAAAAGATGCCTATTATCACATCACTATTCATCCAGACGTCAGGCTTTTCTTAAAGTTGGGTGTGCCTGGATCACATTATCAGTTCTCTGCCTTACCATTTGGACTACCCACTACACCAAGAGTGTTCACAAAGTGTCTAGCTCTGGTTATAGTTCACTGCACACTATGAGTTATCCATATTTTTCCATATTTAGACAATTTATTACGTTTCAAAGTGTCAGGCATCTCTTACTTGAATGACAGATCTCTTACTCAAACTGAAATTCCAAGAGAACTTTTAAAAGTCTTTTAATTAATTTATTTACTTTTGTTTACCAAGTAGTGTCCAACTGGTCTATTAGCCCATTTTCAGTGGAGACTCGGGGAGAAAACCTCCACAAGTGGATAACAAATATAGAGTTACATAGATGTTCATAAAATCTTTTACATTACATTGCAAAAATAGTGAAAAACTAAATAAGAAATAATACATCACAGAAATCTTGAATAAGTTTGTGAAAAATTGAGACAGAAACAGTGAGCATGCCTAATGAAGTAATTTGTGCACATGTATAGTTTAAGAGTGAGTAACAAAGAGAAAATATGAAGTACTGAAAGTACATCAAATCTAAACAGACTCCTTTACACTGGTTTATGTTCCTGAAGTATCAGCTAGACACCTCACTTCTGACAGTTTTTCTAACACAGGAAAAAATAAATCAGTATCAAATACGCACTGAAGTCTCCCAACAACAGGTACTGTTATGACTCTGTCATCGACCATGTTGGCATGAATGACTTGAGACATACCTCCGTGGACTATATGAAGAGAGACATGATCGAGCTCACTGAGTATGTGTCCCAGGCAGGTATGTCCCTAGCCTTAAGCAGCATTCTACCATCACCCAGAATGATGCTTCAATGCAAAGAGAAAATGATTGACTTTAACAACTGGCTTAGTTTCTGGTGTCATTCCAGGGGGATCCAGTACCTGACAGCCTGGGAAGATATGATCGACAGACCACAATGCTTTGCCAGGGATGGCCTGCACCTGTCTCACTTGGGCTTCAGGCTTCTGGCAAAGGCTGTTGCCTCCCCCATACTGCCTTTCTTAGAAAAACTGATGAGGTTAAAAAAACAACATAAAAATTTCAACAAAACACAAATTAAAGGTCATGCTGCTAAATGCTAGGAGTCAAAACATGAAACTGCACTCATTGCAAGCATTCTTAACCCTGGAAAATGCTGACATCTGTGCAGTCACAGAAACCTGGTTCAAAGCTACTGGGAGCACCCCAGCCTTAACCTGGTTACTCATTCTGTCATACATTTAGATTCCAAACTGTGGGCAGTAAAGCTAAAGTAGGTGGAGTTTCAATATATATTAAAGACATACACACCTCCAGGCTGGTCAAACAGTATGATGCACAGGAGATACCCCAGGTGCAGTTAACCATTGACAAGACCCCTATTCAAATCATAGCTCACTACCGGCCCCTAAATCGGACTCAAGATGCCCAATCTCCCTATCTAAGCCTATTTGAATCTATTAAGATTCAACCCTTTACCCTGATCTTGGGTGACTAGATAGCATAGATTGGAAGAACTACTCATGCCAGAACACAAATACCCAGATATTCCTTGAATTTCTCAATGCAAATGCCTTGGAACAGCTAGTAGATACCTCCACAAGAGGTGATAATATCTTGGACTTGGTATTAACCAACATGAGTAACCACTGCAGTATGCCTACAGTATCATCCTCCCTGGTAAGACCTGACCATAAAGCAGTCACTTTCAAAGTCACCATCTCCCCCAACTCCCCTTTAGCTTGGGTCAGACATAAAAAAACTTCTCCAAAGCTAATTACAGCCTCCTGAGGGATGGTATAAACAGCTTCACAGCCCCCTCCCCTCTGTAGGAACTGGCACTAATATCCAAAACTATTCCAAAGCACTATACAAGCATTTATATAGATGCATGGAAACAGAAATACCCACCAGGACTAAATCTTCTTCGGCAAGGAAGAGTAAACCTGTCTGGTGGACATCTGCAATAAATAAACTCTATAACAAAGGGAAAAAATTACTGTCCAGGACCAAGAAGAAGCAGGTGCCCAATTGGAAGCAATGTCTCCTTAGCCTGAAAAAGCAATTAAGAGCACTAGTGAAATTCTCCAAAGCAAACTTCGAGTCCAAATTGACCACATCTATTAGAGACAATCATAAGGCCTTCTTCACATATGTCTGCAGCCTCAATGGAAGCACCCAGATCTGTTCACAACTGGTGGTCAAGGAGACCACATATACAAATGCTGTAGATATATCAAACTTGCTGGTTGACAGATTCAGTGAAAACTTCACCCCTCTGTCCATCCCGTCAGTAAATCAGGACATCCACAGTACCTGCCCCCTTCCCCTTATATCTAGGGATCAGGTCAGCACTGCTCTCTCAAAGGCAAAAAATACAGCCTTCATGGGACCCAATAACATTCAGGGCTGCATCCTAAGTGAACTCAGACAGGAACTTTCAGCACCATTAGGTGCTCTATTCAACCAAAGCTTGAGTACCAGCCTTGTCCCAACCAAGTGGAGGACAGCCACTGTCATCCCTTTGCACAAAGGTGGAGCGTCCACTGATCTAGAGGATATTATAGACACATCAGCCTAACTAGCCTGATCTGTATGACCATGGAACAGATTATCATGGACAAAGACATTGACAACCTCCAAATACTCAATCCCACACAATTTGATTACATCAAGGGGAGGTCATGCCTGTTAAAGTTGGTTGACTTCTTTGAGACAGTCACCAAAGGCATGGATGAGGGGAGGATGGTGCACACCATCTACCTTGACCTGGCCAAAGCCTTCGACACTATTCCCCACTCAGGCATAATAGATAAACTTTCTCAGCTATGCATCAGTCCTTATATTACCAGATGGAGAGCAAATTGGCCCACTAATAGAACCCATCTTGTCAAAATAGAGGAAGCCACCTCAAGCAGTAGACCTGTAACAATGGCGTACCCCAGGGTTTGGTCCTTGGGCCTCTGTTATTTGGGATATACTTTTCTGAGGTGCAGGCCAAAACAAATGGGCTATGGCTGACCAACTTTGCAGAAGACTTCTGGGTGCTGTCATCAATTCCCCTAGTGACGTGGACATCATCCAAGAGGGTCTCACCCAGACAAATGACTGGTGCCAGAAACATGGTCTCAAGCTGAATACCAAATAATGCATCATCATCCCCTTTGGGGAGAGTGACGTCCTCACAAATTCTCACATTAATACCAATGTCCTAAGCACGCAATCTGTCATGAGGGATTTGGGCACCCAGGTTGATAGCAACCTGACTTTTGACCACCATGTTGCTTCTGTTGTATGGAAAGCCTTCTACGTTGCCCACCTCATAAGTAAGGGTATCTCGTCTAGGGACAAGGAGGTCATAACATCCCTGTATTCTTCACTTATAAGGTCCGTTATTGAGTACAATGCCCCTTTCGGCATGTACCTCACAAAGTACATACAGCAACTGGAGAGACTACAGAGGTTCTTCACCAGGAGAATCCAGGGCCTCAAACATCTACCATACACAGATAGGCTAAAAGCCCTATCTCTATACTCAGTTTCATACAGACTCCTCAGAGGTGACCTCTGTCTGACATACAAGGTGATCTCAGACCCTGTCTTGACTGCTGCATATCCACAAGTCAAGCTCCACTCGAGTAACCCACATGTACTGCCTCAACCTGGTCTGTGACATCAACAGGACTTGTTGGCTGGACAGATTTGTGTCCCAGAGACTCCCCATCTGTGGAATAAACTCCTTCTCCATGTCAAGCAGAGTACCTCTTTACTCCTTTTTAAGTGCAACCTGGATAACTGGATGGGAAACAGAAAATACACCCCTGGGATTCCACCTGTGTTCCTGCTGGACAGGGGCATAGGGTGTTGACTTGTCTAAACATGGGCTAAACTCTTGGCTAGGCTTATAAGGGCCCCAGGGCCAATAGCCTAGTAACTTCCTATGAGCCTATGAATATCTAGATCTATTTTTAAGGTTTTCCACTCAGATTTCTGTCAGTGTGAGGGAATGCCTAAGGATTTTGGGTCTCACAGCATTTATTATTCCATTGATACCCCTGGCAAGACTCTACATAAGAATGATACAGTGGTGTCTGAAATTTCTTTAGTCCCAGCACCAACATTCATTGTTCTTTCAAATCCTGGTGCTGGGATTGGTCAGAAATGAAATTATTTGGTAGAGACAGCAAATATCCTTAAATTCAAATCTCCTTTACTCCCTCCCTGTTCCAAAGCAATCAGTCATCAGACTTTACTTGAGAAGCAATTTTGGAGGGATAAAAGTGTTAGGTGTGTGGAACACTAAGGATAGATGCAAGAAAATAAATATAAAATAGATGCTTGCCCTGATCAAGGCACTCAACTTTCTGAATCATATTTGGTCACCTAGGCTTCTTTAAATTGTTACAGATAATACTACAGTCATGTGATACAGAAACAAACAAGGGGGAACCAGGTCACACCCGTTTTGCAAACTAGCCATGTTAGCTTGGTATATAGCTGCACAGCACAGTCTCACTCTACTTGCATCCTACATTCCATCAAATTATATGGCAGACAGGGAGCCTTACCAATGAAAACTAAATCAGTGGGTGTTCCAAGATTTGATCCATCTGTGGAGAATTCCTCATGTAGACCTATTTGCCTCCTCTCTAAACAATCAGCTGGCAAGGTTCTGCTCCAGTACTCTATGCAAGAAGACCTGGAAGACAGATGCCTTTTCTTTACCTTGGGCTGGAATATTCCTGTATGCTTTTCCACCCTTTACATTGATATTGAGGGTATTTCTGAAGATTCATAAGGAATCCTTCAAGACTATTGTGGTGACCCCGCTTCTGGCCCAGGCAAAACTGGTTCTCACATGTTTTGAAAATGTCTGGGCCCAATTCCCAAAAGCTTCCTCACAGACTGGATCTACATACAGAAGATCAGGGGTGTTTGATACAGCCCAACCCCAATCAACTTCAACTGACTGCCTGGAGGATAGGGTCTTAATTCCCTTTAGGCACCAATTTACTAAGGATGGGCAGCAGGTACTAATGGAGGCAAGAAAGCCTGCTACTAGAAAACCATACATTACCAAAGAGAAAGTGTTTTCTTGTTTGTTTCAATAGCATAACCAGCATCCAGTCAGTGCTAGTTGTTCTCTGGTTTTGCAATATTTGTGAGTTACTATCCTATGGCTTTTCTTACTCCTCCATCAAGATTCATTTATCAGCCATTTTAGCATGTATACCCATGGGTCCTTCTCTTTCAATGCATTCTTATATTAAAATGTTTTTGAAAGTGGTTTTGCATAAGAAAACTCCAAGAAAACTGATGCCTTCCCTTGGGATATTAATTTTGTATTTGGGAAGCTAGCATTTGCTCCATTTGAACCAACTAACCTGGCTGACGTGAGGTTCTTAAATGGAAAGCAGTTTTACTGATTGATCAGACAACTGCAAGAAGGGTATCTGACTTGCAAATTCGTATGTTGAGTCAACCCTACCTAATTTTCTACAGGGATAGGGTTTCTTTGAGAGCTAATCCTTCTTATAAAAATGCCATATAAATATCACAAAACTGAAGTATAACGTACCATAACAGATGTTCAAATGATCACTGCTGCAGTAGTTGCTCCCTACCTCCATCTCTCTTGTTTCTTGGTGTGCTGTTTTTGAGAGGGTGTGGACTATTATTTTTTGTTGTTCCTAGCATTGTCCTCTCTCTCTCTCTGTGTTAGCATGAATGGTCTGAAGGGCTTGGCATCCCAAACCAGTCATTTTAGCTAGCTCAGCTTAATCTGGCTAATTGTTTGGGTGCATGGAAGGTACCCAAAGCTTTGGAAGTTGGACAGCTGTTATATCCTTGCAGGATAACCCCCATGTAGCTTAGGCTACTGCAACAGTGATCATTTGAACATCTACTGTTATGGTAAGTTTACATACACAACTTTACTTTCTTCTGTCAGGTGACGTCAAGCTGCCACTACCCAGTTAACACAATGCTAACAGAACAAAGTATTTTAGTTCTGTGATGTTTATATGGCATTTTACAAAATGGTAAAGCAGAAAGGTAAAAACCAAATAATCCAAAGTGTAACTTCCACAAAACAGCTTTATTCAACACAAAACATCCAAAAAACGTGATATCCACCAAGCGCTTTCGCCTGAAGCTATGTCAGGCTTTTTCAAGATTATCACCTCTAGGACAATGCCTTGCTTAAATAACCAAATCAATTATTCACTTATTAGAATTCAGTTAAATAAATTAAACTCAATTAAAGTAATTGAATGCAATTAACTTCAATTAAATTTCTTATGCCTGCTGAAACAACAATAGGGACATCATTTAAATGTATATAGAGCCCTATACAAGGTCTAAAATATCTGCTTCCACATGAAACATTAAAACAAATTATTTTTCAACATAATGTGCAACACTATTAAACTAAATTTGATAGTATCTCATAAATGATATTGTACTCAACTAAAATGTACACAGAGTACAATCTAAAATAATTGAAATGAGATACCTTGTAAAAAAATATATTATGGAAATACGTTGTAAAAAGTACATGTATACGTTACACGTTCAAAATATGTAGCCTGTTGTAACCTGTATGAATACAAATAGATAAATATAATATTAAGTAATTTTAAATATTTTTAAATATTTTTAAATATATTATAAACCTATAGCAATAAATATGAAGATGTTGTAATAAATATAAATATATGTATGTGTAACAATAAATATTAATAAATATTAAATATGTATATTTAATAAGAAATATAGAAATATTAATTATAAATTATTAATTAAAACTACAAGTAAATAGAATGTATAAAATGTGTGAAATATGTAAAATGTAATTGGTAATAAATACAACCAATAAAATGTAATATGATTATATATACAAAGAATGCCAAATATATGTGTAAATGTTTAAAATGAATCTATACAGGAAAAACATCGTGGAACATATGGTCACCTGAATACATCACAAACACATGTACAGTGTTGTGTAAAAATGTTTAAATATATAAAATCAAAAACAGGGTCGCTAAAATACCTAGTGTGGAAAAATATGAGTATCAACAACATGTGGGAATCCATACAATAATAGGATAAATTATAACCTCGCTCGCCTTAGTTTTAAGACACTGCTGATACTAATAGTGTCATTCAATCCGGGTGGTTTTGAGGCATTCAGTCTTAATTGCCAAATCAATTCTTTATACTCTAAACTGGCCTCCCAATCACCACCTCTCGGATTGAACAGTACACATTCAAGTATCATAAGTTTTAAACACATCCTTGGACAAATAAGAGAATGCTTGAAAAAAAGCATTAGATTCTTTTCCTTTTTGAACATCATACAGGTGTTCATAAATCCTTTTACGCAACGTTCTCTCCGTTTTACCAATGTAAAAACTGGAGCAAAACTGACAAATTCCTAAGTAAACAATGCCCTTGGATGCACAGTTAAAATAACACTCAGACTTAACTTTAAAGTTTCTTGATGGAATGTAATAACTATTGCTGTCCATTATGTACGGGCATTGTTTGCAGGCATTGCATTTGTATGTATGTACCCGTTTTAAAACCTTTTGGAACGTGTAAATTGTGTTGTTTCTCAAAAATGTCTTTGAGATTAATGCCTCTTGCATTTACAAATGTTGGTTCCTTAGGTAAAAATCTATTAGTTTCTTCTTGTAACTTTAAAATTGGCCAATACTTTAAAACAGTGTTTTTTATTTTGGAAGAATCATTGTTAAATGTATGTACAAATAAACCATGTATTTTTGAATTGACTACCTGATTTTTACTAGATGTACTTTCTTCACCAATGCCGAGCAAAGGGAAATATTTAGTCATCCTGTTGCACCTGACTTCATGTAACATCATCTCAATTAAGTGCTTCGGATATCCCCTTTCTAGGAAGAGGTTAAATAACAAATCTACTTCCTTATCAAACAATATATCAGTGCTACACATTCTAGAAGCCCTGATAAACTGTCCTTTTAGTATCGCCTTCTTTTGCGAATAAGGGTGTCCACTGCTAAAGTGGAGGTACGCATTTGAGAATGTGTTTTTCCTAAAAATAGATGATTGAAACATACAACACTCACTATTTTTAGTTAACAGGACATCCAGATAATTCAGTGTACAATCACTAATACTAAAAGTGAATCTTAAAAATGTGTAGTATTGTTAATGTATAAAAGAAACTCGTTAAGATCTTCTTTACTACCTCTCCAAAAAACACAGATGTCATCCAGAAATCTCTGGTAATGTGTAATCTTGCTTGCCCATGGGGAAGTAAAAATATATTTGTTTTCCCAAAAAAATAAAACAATATTAGCACATGCCGAGGCACAAGGTGTGCCCATAGCAATCCCTTTTCTTGTGGATTTCTGGGACTTAGTTCGCTTTTTTCTTATATGGCATTTTAATAAATGCAGAAGCTTTTCTAGTTTGCATTGTAAATACAGAATTTTAGAGAAGGGATCGAACCTGTACTACACAAAGTAGCTTTTTAACAGCTCACAGCCTTAATCCTGTATGCTAGCTGCAGTACATTTTAATGATGCAGTACTAGATAAGAGATGAGAGAATTTTTATTTAAGGTAGTTCTATGTCATATCCTCATAGCTACATGTAATATAATAACAGGGAATATATTTAACATTTAGTCATTATTTTGGTAACACTCTAATGTGAGGCAAGAAACAGTGAGAAAGACATATTTGTTGATCGATATTGGATATATTAGAAAGACATATCTGTTGTGCTACATGAGTAAACAGAACATATGCAGATAACAACAGTTACAGCTTTGTGGTGAAAAAAGCTGTAGTAAAAGTGAGTAAACTAATGTAACATTTTCTAGTTGCTAGGAAGTGCAATCCATCTATATAAGACAATGTACCAGAACATATGCTTCTAATAATATATGTGCTGTGACAGAAAAAGTTGGCTGCATGCATATTTACACATTTGAAAGTAGGGCTTGTTATGGAAAGCAGGTTTGAGACAGAAGACTTAGGTATGAAGGGACTTGAGTTGATGTTTGTAAGGTTAGTGAAAAGGAATGGAATGAGAAGAGGTTAAGCGTGCATGATAGAGTCAGTCTGTGCCTCCTGAGTGAGATATCAAAAGTCTCTCAGAGTAAGTGAAGTGTTGAGAGATGAGGAAATATAAAAATGAAGAAATGATAGGTAGAATGTTTTCTCTAAGTAATATAGCAATACTTGATGGAGACAGATAAGACTAAATTGAATATATATTAATTGTAGTAAGAAAGTAGTTACAAAAATACTTGATTCTGTATTCACACTTCAGGTGAAATCTTTCTGAGCATTTGCAGTGTTGCTGTTGATTTAGTAGATCCAACAATCCTTATTTAAATATAAATAGATCGTTGTGATCTAATCTCTCTGGCCAGGAGTTTCAGAGTTGAGAAACTCATGCAAAAGAACAGATCATCTTCTTCTTAAAAAGATTTTGTACTCAAATTAACTGAAGTTTATTTATGTGCTAACTGTACATAAACTTTGTTAACTTTCCTTGTAATATGTTTTTCTTTTATGCAGATCAAGAAATTTGGTCCATTACTATATATGAAATTCAACAATTATCTGTTTTGGCTACTGACTCAGGAGTCAATGGAGTACTTATTTAAGGATACTTATTTGCATTTTCAATACCATAGTTTATAGCCCACCATGGGGATTAAAATTATGATGGAACTTCCTGGTGAGTCATTCTAGATAGTTGTATTTTGATATGACTTGTTACCCTGATCTATTAAAGGACTATTTCTAATTATGTTGTGTGTATGTACTAATTGAGGTGGCTCTTATTAAGATCCTAGAAAGTGGTGACATATTACAGAAAAAAGTTATTGATTGCAGTGATGCCTCCAGGTGTTTCTGCAGTTATATCCTACTAATGCCTCTATATATCAATTATTGCTTGTTCATATTTGCATTAATTATTCCAAAGCCATGCTACATACAAAGTATAGTAAACTCTCAGTTAACCAGCATCCATGGGGATTGGTAGATGCTGGATAACTGTAGTTTCTAGTTGCTTGAGAGTTACTATTAAAATAGGCCTGACTAATACTGTACCCTATACTATTTGTTTGGTTTGACTTGTTCAAGATTCAGGTTGGGAGAGAAATAATTGATTCCTATCTTCCTTTTTAAAACTCTAAAACTCTAAAAACATAAGGTATGTTTTTGCGGGGGGGAAACAGAAAGTGCAACACAAGAAAATTGTACTGTATTTCTTCGATTTCAGTTGCTTGAGTTCTAGTTAACTGAGAGTTTACTGCATTAAATGATTTCATCTTAAAGCTTATATAATGGCAAACATAACTGTATTGATATTTGACCTCTGTTTAATGCAGGTTACACAACTGTATTGATATTTGAACTCTGTCTAATGCAAGTAAAGATATATTAATTGTTCTTCATATAATATTTATTTATATTGTCATAAATGTCATATGTTTTCTGAATATCTCAACAACCTTGTAGTACAGACAGAGCTGATTAGCTTCATATGAAATCTCTCAGCTGGATAAACAAAATGTTGCTAACAGTATGTGTGTAACATGAGTGGGTGCTGAGAAATTATAAGTTGTTTATTATACTTAATAATTACTGTGTTTACTGTGACTTAAGAAATATAACCTAAACAATACTGCCACTATAACAATAGTTTATGCCAAAGAGGTTGCCATTTACACTTCTTTAGTAACCATTATGGTTCCATTTGTTTGAAATGTGACAACATGATTTGATTCTGTATCAAAAAGCTTAGGCTCTGCCCATTGGAAGTTACAGTGCCATCTTCCAGAGCTTCATTGGAGTAAATGCAGCATCCATATCTCATTGACATCTTTGAACAAGACACTAGCTGGGAAACAGTTTGAGCAATATTTTTAGTCAACAACCAGACGTCTTGTATGTGATATCTGAGGAGACACTGACATACCAAGTTAAATACACTGGATGGCAGTTGTTGAATAGCCTAAAATTTTGTGCACTGTCATATATCGGCATAGCAATATTGTTTTAATTCAGCTGCCATTTTATTTTGAATATGGGTTTAGCAATTTAGTTAGGCAGATTTAAAATTGTGCTGTTATCA
The DNA here is from genome assembly GCF_019279795.1 of Protopterus annectens. Lineage (NCBI taxonomy): Eukaryota > Metazoa > Chordata > Ceratodontiformes > Protopteridae > Protopterus > Protopterus annectens. The sequence goes on from NC_056747.1 coordinate 778,449,801, forward strand.
GTTACAGGTTCTGTTGGCTTGACTTGTTCCACAAGTCTAGTGGCTTCTTTACAACAAACACATGAGCTGGTATTTGCACTGACAAGGGGAAATTTGGGTAGAGCACTGGGGAAATTTTCCTACCTCTTTTCTTGTGCAGAGGCTGCTTGGAAGAGGAACTGTGATGGAGGAAGGAATAGAGCATCAATATTTTCTGCTAAGAATGTATAACTTTTATGGAACGTAGGTGACAGAAACCTCATTGAAAATGGTTAATTAACTGAAAACAGAACACAAATAACTGATTTATTACCTGGTGGGTTGTTTGATCCACATTTGGCACATTTGCTGGTGGTCCAGGAAAGAGACACCAGTATATTGTGGTCAGATATAATAGAAATTGTGGGAATTAAGATTCTTCCTTCTCAGTTTCAAGAAGGACCTGCTTCTGGAATAGTTTCAGGTGAAGGAAATAATGGAAGTTACTTAAGCATGTAAATGCATGATCATAACTCTTAACAGAGAGGGCTGCAGTGAGTATAAAAGTGAGTTCAGTATGAAATGCAGTAGCAATAAGAGATTCTGATACAGAACTAGAATCAATCTTTAATAGCTTTGCGGCAGATTCCTACTCCAGACCAGCAATCAAAGAGATTCAATCCACACCACTTAATCCGGTGAGGTAAGTTCACTAAGAGCAAAGATGGATTTACAAAGTATTTTCAGATTCAGCTCCCCAGACCATGCACAATTTTTCTTAAGAGCATGCCCAGACCTGGGGCTGGACTCTCCTCTTTCCAGACCCACACAAAACTCCACACTGACCACTTTGGAGCTCTGTGTCCCTGTTCCCAGTAGCTGATACACACACTTGGATATCTGAGTTTCACACACATACACATATACACCATGGAAAAGCTGGTGCAAATTTACTAGCTATGCCCCTTTCTGCCCAGACTCTGAGGTATTCATGCTGCCACCAGTCAGCTACCCTAAGGCTCTTACAAAGGGTACCCAATGATACTGTGTAAAATGAATACTAATACAGATGGTAGGGTGTGACCTCAGTGTCACTAAAACAAGCATAAGTACTCTCAAGATGTTAAAAGTATTCTCTAAAGGACCAGCCACAGTGAAATGTATTAAAATATGTAATGATAAATAATAAAACACAAAACAGGAGAATACTGAATACAATAAATAACAGAGTTTCAACCACAGAGATATAAAAATAATACAATTGAAGAATTACTGTTCCCTGACTACTTACTAAAGCAAGGCAAGCAGATGTGTGCTAAGTGTCTTACCACAGCAAAAGCCAAATGATGTGTGCCTTTGTCTGTGTGGATGTGTGAGGTATATATCCTGTCAAAAATCTTTCCTGTCAGATTCCAAAGTCATGCTGCGAGAGTTTCAAAGAAACTAGATGTTGGTTAGAGGATGACATCACTTCTGTTCACCTAACTCTGGTACAATATACCCACAGAGCTTTGCTAAGATCTGTGGCAGCATCTGAAAGCTATAACACAATTTCAAACTTTCCACCCTTCCAGGTCTGTCTTTGTCTATGTGGATGTGTGAGGTATATATCCTGTCAAAAATCTTTCCTGTCAGATTCCAAAGTGCTGCTGCGAGAGATTCAAAGAAACTAGATGCTGGTTAGAGGATGACATCACTTCTGATCACTTAACTCTGGTACAATATACCCACAGAGCTTTGCTAAGATCTGTGGCAGCATCTGAAAGCTATAACACAATTTCAAACTTTCCACCCTTCCAAGGTTCTCTGATAAATGTACACATTTGATCAGTTACAATAATATAACTTAATATACATGCATATATTCTTTCTGTCCAGCAGGACCCACTGTTGATGCTTTTTTAACAGAAGTAACTTTACAAATATATTTTTAACTAAAACATCTGTACAAGTGAGTGTGATAGTCACATAACATAAAATTCTTTACAAAACTCCAGCCGGAATATGTACACGTATACTGCCCTACTCTTCCTGGCACAGATGGCACTACCTCATAGCATCACAGCCTAAGGAAAAATGTGTTAACATTTAACTATGTTGGTGATAACATACCTAACAGACACTGTTTTTGAGGTAATATTCTTAAGCTGTTAGGTGCTCTTGCAGTATAGATAAGAGCACTGATACACCTAGGAAGAGAAACATTTTTCGATGTAGCACTAGAGAACGAAGCATATTTTTTAGTAATGAATATGAAGTTCATTGAATTAGATAAAGCCAGTCCATGGAAAAATGATAAATTGTAGATGTTTAGTTTGTATAGAAAGAGAAGTGTGTTCATTTGGTTCTGTAGGCTGATATAACCAAAGGCATATTAAGACATTATTTAAAGGGCTTAAGTGATGCTACATGTAGTGTTGATAAGTGATGATTCTGACAGTTTCTGGACTGGAGGATGGACTATTCTGTTAGAATTGCCAATAAAAATAATGTATTAATTCACATGCCTAATATTATTATGATTTGGGGTCTAAATATAATTCTTTTATAGCAATCAGCTGAAACTTTTGTGGAGAACTGGGGCATTTAGCTAAAGAATATATGAAAAGGAGATGTGATTTCTCTGGATAAGAAGGTATTTAAAGAAAAACATTGAAGCTATGAGCACCATATGTAAAAACATGAAAGATCATTTTTGGCTAGATTATTCAGAATATACAAAAAGAAGTATCTGAAAGTGCTGGGTATGATTCGATTGATAATGAGTAAAATGGTGAAGATGTGCATGGTGCAGATAATAAAAATACCGAGAATGAAAATGATTACCATATTATTGAAACTGTAAGGAAATAATCACGTTTTACATAGAATAAGTATGCCGTGTTGCAGGCAGAATCAGGTGAAGAAAAAAATAAAGAAGAGGCTACAGTTAGGGATAGAGTTACCATTCATAAAAGGAAATTGCAAGCTAACAGGAAAAATATATAAAACCAGATGTTAAAGCATACAGTTAAGTTGTCTGAATTTTAATGTTATTTTAAAGTGAGTGATATAAAATTTTAATTGGCTGAAATGTCAAAACGATGACTTTTTTTTTGCAGGATGGTATGATTGTGTAAGATCTTATCATAAAATTAGATGCACTGCTTCTTACTGTTGCAAAATTCCTAACTCCTTGGATATCCTGCCAAGGATAGCTGAACATTCGGGCAGCATACTAAAGCCTTTACATCTTCCGGGTGCTGCATGTCAGGTGTATGTCCTACGTGCCAGCATAAGGTACATTGCATGACATAAGAGTGCCTAATTCTCAGAACTGAAGTGCTGCAGATGAACTAGAGCAACCCCAGAGGAAATTCGTAACATGTACATACAGGAAAAGAAGAAGAAAAAGAAGAAAAAAAGAAGGACTGCTCGGCCAGAAGGAAAAACAACAGAAAGTAAAAGGGGGTAGGAGGGAGGGCATTATACTGTAACAGTGAGAAGTAGGACATCTGCTGTTATGATACAATCTTACACAACTATACTGTTTCCTTCCTTATCATGGTTGTATTATTCCTTACTCCTAGGAGAGTACACAAGCTACTGGGCTCTATATCATATGAGCGAATCGCACAAATTGCGAACTCTCATAATATTGAATGTACCAGACCTCAAAGTGCTTTTTCTGAGATCACGGTACAGTGAAAAATGGAATATTTCCCCTTTCCTCACTGTAGTGCGATCTCGGAGTTGGAATATATATTTAGCGGGGGGGAGGGGTGCAGCCTCACACAATAGGAGGTTTGAGGTCCAGTACATTCGATATTATCATCATTTGCAATGTGTGCAATTCACTCATATGATATAGACCCAGCTACTGTAGAGTATGGGAGGAGGAAGCCAAAGAAGAGCCCTCCAAAAACCCATGAAGGATGGCCCTGGCAAAAACCTCCCTACCCTAGAAATGACATCCAATTTGTAATGTTTGGTGAAAGTGTGAACAGAAGACTAAAAAGCAGCTTTCAAGTTAGATCTAGTATCCAACCCTTGAAAAAAGCACCAGAAGAGGCCACTGTCCTGGTAGAATGAGCACAAACAGAAGAGGAAAGCTGCTTCCCATGAAAAGAATAGCAAAAAACACATGGCGGTAGAAATCCAAGTTGAGATGGTTTGCTTAGATACCACCAAACCCAATTTCCTAGCATGAAAGGAAACAAAACATTGCTCAGGTTTCTTCATATTTGTTCAATTAATATCTGAGCTGTTTGTAAAAATCCAATGTGTGAAGAATTCACTTACTAGAATTATGTGTAGAAGGGAAAAAAGAAGGAAGATGAATGGACTAATTAAAAGTCAAATCATTAACCACCTTGGGTGTAAAAGAAGGATTAGTGCAAAGAGGCTCCCTGTCCCTGTGAAAAAGAAAAAAAAGTTGGAACTGCCATGAATGCTTAAAGTTCAGACACCATTTTGGCAGTTTTGGCAGAAGTAAGAGCCAGAAACAATACAGTCTTTCAAATACAATGCTGTAGGAGAGAAGAAACTTAAGGCTCAAAAGCAGTCTGGGTCAATTTCTCAAGAACAAAATAATATACCAAGCAGTAGGGATAGGTTTTCTTGGAGGATGAATATGAAGAACGTCTTTTAAAAATTGTTTGGCGTCAAAACTAGAAGCCAAAGGTGAATTCAGAGACAGACAGGCAGAAATGGCTGACAAATGAACTTTTAACAGGAGAACATTCTAAGCCAGAACTGAGACACTCACATAAATAAGCAAAGATCATAGGAACCCCCACAGAAAAAGGGTCCAGGTCATGCTTAAGACACCAAACAAAAAACAGAAAACTTTTTTCATTTAGTCCCATATGATTTCCTTGTAGTGGATTTTCTGATCTCTTGCAAAACCTGAAGCACATCCTCAGAAAATTGATGCCTAAAAGGTATCAAAACCTTATCACCAAAAGTGTCAATTGAAGGCTGGAGAAG